>NW_016107478.1:4279592-4305526 GCF_001604975.1 Cebus imitator | reverse complement strand
TTTTTTCTCACAGAGTCTTGCTCTTTTACCCAGGCTGGAGTACAATGGGTGATCTCTGCTTACTGCAACCTCTGCCTCCTGGGTTCAAGCGATTTTCCTGCCTCAGCCTCTCAAGTAGCTAGGATTATAGGCACCTGCCACTATGCCTAGCTAATTTTGGTATTTTTAGTTGAGATGGGGTTTCACCATGTTGGCCAGGCTGGTCTTGAACTCCTGACCTCAGGTGATTTTCCTGCCTCAGCCTCCCAATATTTCTGGGATTACAGACATGAGCCATCACTACTTGCTTTTTCAAAGATTGGCCATGTAATTTTCGTTGGTTTGAGTCAGGGAATAATACATCTATTTGGTCAGTACCTCTGCGTCTACGGATGTACTAGTGGTGTTCAGATGCATGGTCTGTGATCCCTGAATGATGACGCAAACAAGGTAAATTCCACACACAGTGTTGCCGAGATGATTGCTCTGCTTTCCACGCTTGCATAGCCATATGCCGTTCTGGACCAACACCATATGAAGGTCACTGATACACTGCAGTTCAGAAGAAGGGGACCAGGTGAAACAGAGGGGATGGGGTGCCTGGAAGACTTGCAATATAAGGTTGGGGCCAGGGGCAGTGTCTCGCGCCTGTAATCCCAGAACTTTGGGAAGCCAAGGCAAGCAGCTCAGTTGAGGCCAGGAGTTTGAGACCAGCTTGACCAACCTGGTGAAACCCTGTCTCTACTAAAAATACAAAAATTAGCTAGGCGTGGTCGTATACCCTGCAATCCCAGCTAATCGGGAGGCTGAGGCATGATAATTGCTTGAATTTGGAGGCAGATGTTGCAGTGAGCCAAGATCACACCACTGCACTCCAGCCTGGGTGACAGAGCAAAAAAAAAAAGAGAGAAAGAAAAGAATGGGCTGAAAGAACCGGGGATTTATTATTATTTTTCTGTATAGGGAATAAGAAATTCAGGAGGAATATGATAATGTCTTCAAAGATTTTAAGGGCAACTATTTGGAGGAGTAATTGACCTGTTCCTCATTCACACTTTATATATAAATATATGTATTTATATTATATATCACAGCAATATTTATATTATTTATATTTATATATATAATACATTAAAATGAAATATTTCTAATCATTTTTGTTACTCAACAATGCAAAGAGCTGCCCTTGGAGAAATCTCCACACTCAGGACGACTAGCTCGGGTTGGAGTATGGGATCTGAGTCTGAACTGGATAAACAAAACCCTCTGGCCTTCTCACTCCTCATTTTCTCCCCCTCCCCATCTCTATGGTCCTCTGTTTCTATCTTGGAGAAACAAAACTACATGAACTTTTCCTAAGTGGGAGTCAGAATGTAGGCCCCTTTCCTGTCAAGATGCAAACTGTCACTTTGACCCAAGATATTCATAACACTTCCAAGTGATTAATAGGGAGTCAAATACCTCTCATTCCTTGAGGCTACTGAGGACCATGTGGTGACTGACCTCATCTGGGCATCGAATGGCACCTCAGCCCCCAACTATTCCCTCTGTCTGGTGCAGCCCCAGGTCAAGGCCGATCAATTTTGCTTTGAGAGGAGGAATGTGAGCACGTCCTCCGCAAAGGCCTGGAACAGACGATATGTTGTTCTTTCATGACTGCCTTTGCTAAGTGTCTTGTGAACTGAGCCCTTGACAGTGAAGCCAAGCATGGCTGGGGAAGCTAACTACACAGAGGGGCAGTCAAGTCCAGTGGGTAGGACGGAGAGGGTGCGCTGTGTCTCAAGAGCTATTGAACTATGCAGCAGTTTCAAAGCCAGAGAACCTAACTGGCCTTATCGTCTGACCCCCTTCATCTGACAGGTAAAGAAACTAATGGTCAGAGAGACAGTGACTGCCTTCAAGTCATGCATGAAATCAGTTGTTAGGGGTGAAATGAGGGTGAGGCAAATGAGGCACCTATGTGACCCTAAGGGTGACCCCCGCCTTAAACTTTGCACCCCAGACCCCTCACGCTGCTTACCTAATCTTGGCCCTAAGTCCTGTACCACCCAGGCTGCGTAACCCTTGCCAGTCAAAGACTTTCCGAGGGAGTATGATAATCTAAATGTTTGTGTCCTCTCCTGGCTAAAATTCATACGTTGAACTCCTAATCCCCAATGTGATGGTATTAGCAGACAGGGCCTTTTAGAAGTGATTAGATCGAAAGGACAAAGTCTTCATAAATGGGATTAGGACCTTTATAAAGAAAAGGACCAAGGGAGCATCTTTGCATCTTCTGCCCCATCAGGGCCTGTGGTGATTTCTCTGGATGATCAGATTCTCTCTTGGAAATCAGGACCATCGATGGGGGGAGTTTGTAATAGCTGAGAGATGGAGTCAAGGGCATTCTTGCTCCTCAATTCTTGTTGCTTGTATTGTCTTCTACACATTGCTGTGATGGAAAAGGAGAAAGGGGTGACCAGTCTTTTTGTATTTTTTGAGATGGAGTTTTGTTCTTGTTGCCTAAGCTGGAGTGAAATGGCATGATCTTGGCTCACTGCAACCTCTGCCTCCTGGGTTCAAGCAATTTTCCTGCCTCAGCCTCCTGAGCAGCTGGGATTATAGGCATGTGCCACCATGTCTGGCTAATTTTGTATTTTTAGTAGAAATGGAGTTTCTCTATGTTGGTCAGGCTGATCTCAAACTCCCGATTTCAGGTGATCCACCTGCCTCAGCCTCCCAAAGTGCTGGGATTACAGGCATGAGCCACCATGCCTGGCCAAGAGGTGACCAGTTTTATGCCTTTCCTAAGTGGCTTTTGTGTCACTCACTGTTCAGCTTGCTCCCTACCTCATGGGGGAGGAGAGAAGCAGGGTGAGGGGAACCTGCCTCTCCATTCATTCATTTAACAATCAGTAAACACTTAATTATTGCTAGACACAAAGGTCATTAACACTTGGTTCCTGATTTTAGGTGCTTACACCATAGCAGGGAAGACAAAGGCAAAAAAAGAAGATTATATTACCGCTTGATAATTATAATGATGAAGAACAGCAACAGATATTGTTGGGACAGCAGGAAAAGATATATATCTATATGGAAAAACTGGGAATGAGTGCAAAACAATGCCTCCTGGAGGAGGTGTTGCCTGAACTGAATTTTAAAGGGATGGGCAGGACTTATTCATTCACCAAGTGAAGAGCAAGGGAAGGGCCTTCCGACTTGATCAAAAGACATGGCTGAGGACCAGGATGGCAGGTGTGGAAGTACTGCAGACAGTTTGATAGCTGTATAAATTTTAAGTGAGGCAGGGCACAGCAAGAAGGAGGTTGAACCTGGTTAGCCTGGCTAAGGAGCTTGTACTTTATGTGCCAGGTCAGCTCTCACACACTGGTAGTCAAGGCCAGGCACTGAATCTTAGGACAAACTTTATTTGGCCCATAGTAGGTTTTACAGAATCCTGAGTTTGGATGCCTTCAGACAGCCAAGCTCCATTTCACTGCAGTCCCCACTATTTCCCATTGCCTACCTATGGACCTGCCACTCATTTGTTTCCTCCTGCCTTCTGTAGCCTCTAAGGATGTGGTCCCTGCTCTGGAGAGTGGAGAGTCTCTGAAGGGTTTCCACCAGGTGATAAGCATGATCATGTCTCTGCTTTACAAAGGTTCCCTTTGTGATAATGCAGGAGAGGATGGAGGGGCGTCCTAGAGACAGATGAGTCCCTTGGAGGCCATGGCAATAATTCAGGCAAGAGACATCAAGGGCCTGCCATTGTGTCCTGGAAGAAGGCATAGTAGGCATGGCAGGATAACTCCACCATTACCCATTGCGGACCCTTGAGGCCTGGGGAAATATGAGAGAAGGTGATGGGCCTGGAGCTAGCAATTCTATGTCTAGGACCACTTTAAATGACAGACTGTTGTAGGCATCCCTAACCTACCAAGCACCTACCATACCCAAAGGTATGACATTCATAGTCTTCTGTAGTTATCCCAACAACCCTGTGGAGCTATTGCTGCCCTCCCTGCACTATTCTAAGGCTCAAAGAGGTCAGGTGGCTCCCACAAAGGATCCTTGCTAAGTAGTTGTCCTGGAATTCAGACTGAGAATTATGCAATTGCAGGCCTGGGGCTTCGTTCACTCCAAGATACCTGTGTGGGTTTATCCTGATGTCATCAGAGTCCAGAGGCCATCAGAGTGGCATTTGAGGAGTGTGACCCAGTAGGAGGTCAGTATGGACTTTGACAGCTCCCTGACCAGGAAAAAAATAACTACCCAAGAGGACAAGCTAAGAATGTGCATTTGGAGCTTACTTGGCTTGGAGTCTTAGTCCATCCAGGCTGCTGTAACAAACACCATAGACTAAATTTATTTCTCATGATTCTGGATGCTGGGAAGTCTAGGATCAAGGTGCCAGTGGATTTGATGTTTGGTGAAAGCCTATTTTCTTAGTCATACATAGAGCCTTGTAGCTGTGTCCTCGCATGGTAGAAGGGGCTAGCTAGCTCACTGAGCTCTTTTTTATAAGGCATTAATCCCAGTCATGAGGGCTCCACATTCTAATAACATTACCATGGGGGTCAAGATTTCAACATATGAATTTTGGGGGACACAAACATGCAGACCATAGTACTTGGCAAAATCTTCCTCAGAAAAGTAGGAAAAATCTCAAGTTTCTTTACACATTAGAACACAAATGCTGAAGCAAGGCTAGATGTTGTTCTTTGAGGTCTCCTGGCTATAAAATCTCTGAAGGAGAAACCAGGCTGGAGAGAGCCTCAGGTGGACTGGCCTGGGAGCTCTGGTCCCTATCTCTATACCTTCTGTTGCCCTCCACCAGCATTAAGGAGAATTAGAAAACCACCTCTATGACCCAAATGCCAAGCACTCAAAGTCAGTGGTTCTCAAAGTGTGGTTTCCCAACTTGCAGCATCTACACCACCTGGGAACTTGCTTGACCAAATTCTCAGACACTATCCAGACCTCCTGTATGGTGTGGCTCTGTGTCCCCACCCAAATCTCACCTTGAAATATAATCCCCGTAATCCTAACATGTCAAGGGCAAGACCAGGTGGAGGTAATTGAATCATGAGGGTGGTTTCCCCCATGCTGTTCTCATGATAGTGAGTCGATCTCACAAGATTTAATAGTTTTTTAAGTGCCTGGCATTTCCCCTCCTTGCACTCATCTTCTCTCCTGCCACCCTGTGAAGAGTTGCCTTCTGCCATGATTGTAAGTTTCTTGAGGCCTCCCCCACGCAGAACTATGAGTCAATTAAATTTCTTTTCTTTTTAAATTACCCTGTCTTGGGTATCTCTTCATAGAAGCATGAAAATGGACTAATACACCTGAATCAGAAACTCAGGGGAAGAGATCCAGCAATCTATATTTCAACAAGCCTTCCAGGGGACTGTGATGTGGACTCAAGTTTGAGAACTACTCCAGTAAGTGATAACAAACATGACAACACATTTTTCTGAATGCTTTAGTGAACCCCATCTATTTTCCTCACAATGCCCTGGACTTCCTCCAAATGAGTAAAGAATTTTTGCAAAGTCACTTAGGGTTCAGCAGAATCCCAGGTGTGGCCAAAGAATGTGCGCGGGTAGGTAGACCATCCGTAGGTTAGAACTCAGTCCGATAACAGCTTTGAAAAAAAATGGATGTTGCTTAATCTGATCTCAGCTTCCATGGCAACTCTTGAGGGAAGCCTTCCCCGAGCTTCCTGGGCTAAGGTAGAAGCTCCTGTCACAGTTTCCCAGAAGCATTCCAAATTTCTGCTCATCATCACAGGCTCATCATACTGTAAAAGGTATACCTGTTTAATCATCTGTTTCCTTCACTTCACCCTGAGCTTAGTGAGGGCAGAGACTATGGTATTCCTGTCCTGAAATCCATGGAATCTAGCAGAAGGACACTTAGTAAATATGCATATAGTTAGTTAAACACCAAGCTCACCTTTGCCTGTGGGGCCTTGTTATACTATCCTTCGACCTGAATTCTTTATCCCCAGATTCTCTCTGGTTATTTAGCTTCTCAGTCCAACCATAGCTGCTAGGTCATCATCTCTTGACCACCCAGCCCAACCTGGGCACTACATTGGTCTCTACCATCCCCAACACTTTGTATTCAACATAGCACTTGATCACTATTCAATAGTCTACTGACTATTTTATGTTCTGATTCCTACTTCCTAGAGTACAAGTTCCCTAGTCAGGGGCTGGTCTATCCTGCTCAACTCCACCCTGAGCACATGAAGTCCCTCAGTAAATGATTTTTGAATGATGCATAACTTTTTGCTGACTCATTTATCAAAACACTCAGACATTATCTATGTATGATTATTTTAGAGATGAAGGAAAATAAACTCAAGAACTGGATACTTGCCCAGGTCACACTGCTAGTGGGTAGCAAAACAGCAGCTGGAATCTACAGCTCTGGCTTTCCAGCCAGTCTTCTTTCCACTGCATTCATTCCTTCTTTGCTGGACTGAAAGCTTAGTACCTTTCCTGTAAGTAATAGGGAGCCATTGAAGATCTGAGGTTTCAAGGAAGTGGTAGGATGGATTCTCTTTTACTATAAGGTAAGTGCCTCCCTCTCCCATTTTGCCACATGACTAGTCTTATTTCAAAGGCATCTGTTTTTCCACCTGGGGGTCATGAAATCACTACCTCACACCATAAATCCACCATTGCCATTTCCTTGCAGCTGCGTTAGTTGACAGCTCTGAATCACCAGCTCTGTGTAGATGTGGGAGAGCTAGTGCTGTCAGACCCCATCAGCAGAAGATAACCTGTGATTGCTGATGGTTGCACTAATGTACCTGCACTGTTGGGGAGGCCCTTCTGCCCTGTCTGGCATTTCCAGGGAAAGGTACAGTGGAGATAAAAAGACGTCACTTCAGGAGGCAGCTGATTTATGTCAGAGGATTAATATGACCCCGTATCTAGTTCAAGTTTTGGTCAATCAACTCAGAGCCTCATAAACTTTAGAGAAAGGTAACCCATTTGCTGTTACTTTGGCCCAAGATAAGAGCACCAATGTTCATTAAAGCATATTTGATAACTGTAAAAAAGGGAGAGGATTGATTACACCAACTGTAGTACTTCCATAGGATGGAAAATGATGTGGCTATTAAGATTTGACTTAAAAATAGGTAGACGTAACTGGATTCTTAAAATAAATTGGTTAGAAAATTAGGTTACAAGATGGAAAGTACCATATGAGCCTATTTTTGTTTTGGAAAAGTATAGATGGATAAATAAATGGGTGGATGGATAGAAAGATCATAGACAGATATGTAAAAAAATGTAATGTTAGATGAACAGACAGATGATTAAGACAGACACTAAAGAAAGTCTGGAAAGGCCAACATTAGTGGTTAATAGTGATTATGTCTGGATGGAGAGATTAAGAGTAACATTAAAAATCACTTATCTTTTTTTTCTTGGTTATTTAATAATAAACTTATATTACTCTTGTTAATGCAAAAGCATAGCTATTAATACCAACAATTTTAATATTTGGAATCAAGAGCTCATCTTTTACCTACGTCTCCTCTTTACTTTTGTTACATGAATGTTCATAACATCCATCCATCCATCCATTCATCCATCCATCCACCCAGGAGGCAGAGTCTATTTGGATTTAGAATGGCATTTAAATTAAATTAAATCCCTTATGAAACTTTTACATTGATTTCGTGTCCTTTCATGCCTCTGAGCTATCTTATTCTTGTTGTTCCTCTTCTAGACCATGGTGCCCCTTTCTATCTCACCATGCCACCCTTTGTCCTCCTGGTCAATGTCTACTCACTCTGTAAGACTCTTCATATCTCACCTTTCCCCCTCTTCCCTTGTTGCTTTCATCCCCTCCTTCTACTCCCTCTTCCCCCGGTCTTTGTTCTCCAGTTGTAACTTGTACCTTGTACTCTGTTTGAAACTTTTCAATATGCACAGTTATTATCTATATACTTGCTGTCTCTTGATTAGACTTGGTGCTTACTGATGCAGAGACTTGGTGTTTCATCTCTGCACTCGGGGCCTAATTGCCTAGTAAAAGCTAGCCTGCCTCTGACACAAGTATGTTTCTGCCAGCCTAAATAGAAGGTTGGCCAACAACCTTGATACCATTCATTTAATCAACAGGTATTTAAAAGCATCTACTATATGCCAACCACAGAGATTAGCAAGACACAGTTTCTTTCTCCAGGAGCTCATAGCCAGGTTAAGGAGGCAGGCATGGGCACCTGAAAAAGAACCACAAACAGGCCACCTTAGGATGTCAGTGTCCTATTTCAGCCTAGAGAGTGGGCCTTCTAGGAGTTCAAGATCCCTGTGTCCAGACCCCTATAGGCTGTCTGGACACAGGAGAGACTTGATGATGGTGGCGGGGGGTGGACAGTGAAGGTTAGAGCAGAGACTTCAAAGAAGAGAAAGATTCAGACCAACACAGGGGATGAGGGATGGTATTTCAGGTAGGGAACACATTGTAGCAAAGGTACAGAGGTGGTGGGCTCCTGGCTTGTAATGACTGTCCAAGCTGTGGGAGCCAAAAAGGCATCAGACTTAGTGTGAGTCCTGGGGGTTATGTCTATTAACTCTTAATGTCACTTAGAAGCAGTGCAATTTCTCAGAACTTCGGCTTTTTCACCCATGCATTGAGTAGTAAATTATCTGCTTTATCTGTCTTATAAGGAAGTTGGGAGGATTCAGTGACAATTGATGTGTGGAAGTTTTTTTGTTAATTGTAAAAAATATTCTTATGTAATTCAGAGAATTAGAATAACCTGCAATATGGCTAGAGGAAGGGATTTTTAAGGGGAGGAAAATGCTTAGGCATATTGGAATATTTAGAGCAAGGTTTGGGGAATGCCTTAAAGATTCTGAATCTGACTTTCCATTTGGCTTTCATGATCCCCAGTACTGTTTCTTTTGTGAATTCATTGATCTGGCCCAGCCTGGGTTAGGTGTCCTGTGCCATGTTCCCAAAATCCCACTTACTTAGTAAGCTAGCCTTTTAATTATTGTTAACACATCTGTCTTCCCAATCAGGCTGGGAGTTCATTGAAAGCGGACGTCTTGCTTTATTCATATTGTAGCCTCAGTGTCTAGCAAATTATCTGGCACACAGTTGGGATTCAGTAAATGCGTGTCACTGATAACTGTTTTAATGGCTACTCTTCATGAAGCACTACTGGTTGGCAGTCATTTTGATAAGCACTAAACAAGAATTTGCTCATCAATCACAACACTTATTCCCATTTTACAGATAGAAAAAGTGAGTCATAGGAGGCTTAAATAGTCAGTTTCACTCAACACATGAGCATTGGAGCTAGAATTTAAACTGAGGTAGTGAAATTTCAGAGTGCCATAATTTCTTATGAATTTATTCACTCATTCATTTCACCAATAATGACAGTGTGCCTATTACATGCCAGGAGCCATTTCAGGCTGAAAGAATGTGTCTGGAAGAAGTGATAAATGGGATATCAGATAATCTAATGCTCGTGAAAATGTGAAACTTATATGTGACCAAAGTACAGAGCATCCCAGAAGTGTGGGCAACTCAGGTGTGGGTGGAGGTAGAGAGAAACCTCCAACAGAAGAGAAAGAGAAGAAAGGAGCAAGTGGGAGGACATCAGGATGGGATGCAGCAATTTGAGTCTAGATGTTGCAGTGAGTCCTCCTGACCAGACAGTGTACTTTTTAAAGGTGGAAACCATGTCTTAACTCCACTTTTATAATCCTACATAACACTTGCGTCTGATTGCTCAGTGAAAGCTTGGTGAATGACTAACATGGGTTTCTACATTATGAAAACAGAAAGCAAACCTCAAATTTCAGAACACCAGAAGGCTGCATGAGAAAATGACTCCAATTTGCATGGGGCAGCCAAGTATGACCAGAAGGAAATGAATTTCTGTGTTTACTAAGAAACTCTTTGCTTGACTCGGAATATCCTCAGGTCCTCATCTCAAACCTGCTCTCCTATTAAGAGAATACAAGACAAATTCTGTCTAAGGTGTTGTGGCTTTTGCAAGTTGCTAGGATATTAATATATTTATCCACAACCACAGACACTTGGCTTGAGAACAGCCCACTCAGCCCTCATATGAGGCTAGATCATGGGGATTCAATCAACATGAGGTCTTGAAGGGGCTTTTAAGTCAGCCAGGGAGTTGGTCTTTGCTTGGAGGTGCCACAGCTGAAATTTCTCCAGGTTTTGTGATAATAAGCTCTTTTTGTTGACTTGATTTGCTTTGGCATCTTTTGAGGTTTCAGATTCAGTTGTGATTTACACCTGCCTTTTTTAACCTAAAAACACATATGAGGGAGAGAAAGGAGTCATGTTTTCCCACTCTGCAGTCCCGGAGCTTCTAAAATGGGGGTGTTCTGGGTCTAGATGCCCTCAAAGAAAATAGGACACTTGGGTTTGGGGCTCATTAGGTGGGTGTGAAGAAAATATGGCCTAGAACCTGTTGATATTGTAACCCAAGGGCCACATACTAGAAGACCACTACCTCTACAGTGATTTCAGTGGTGGGCTTGGGGAGGGGAAGGGAAGAGGCAGGGCTGTCATTTGTTAAACTGTAGGATGTAGAGCTGACTCATGACCTATACAGGGCCAGGCATTTAACTTTCACATGCCTCAAACACAAATCAATTTGACTACATCAGGGGAAAGCAAAGTAAACTCACTTCCTGATTGTTTTTTCTTTGGATGGGGTCTTGCCCTGTTGCCCAGACTGGAGTGCAGTGATGTGATCATGACTCACTGCAGCCTTGACCTGCCATGCTCAAGAGAGCCTCACACCTCAGCCTTCCGAGACAATTTTTTTCTTATTTGTAGAGACCAAGTCCTGATATGTTGCCCAGGCTGGTCTTGAACTTTGGGCTCAAGTGATCCTCCCTCCTCAAACTCCCAAAGTGTTGGGATAACAGGCATGAGGCACCATGCCCAGCCCTATTGTCTCTCTCTCTCTCTCTCTCTCTCTCTCTCTATCTCTCTTTTTTTTTAAAGAGCTGCAACCTTCTCTTGGCATCACTAACAACTATAATATTTTGAGGCTGTCTTGATGTACACCCCAATACTACAAAGGCCAGCACTGGTTCCTACCTATCATGGTTGGGTAATAAGTCACAAAGGTTTCCCACCCCACATTCCCACAGAGATGATAAAAAGAAGAATCTTCTCTCTGACTAAAGTTACTACTGAAATGGTAAAGTGATCTTCTATCAAATTATTGGCAGCAAGGGTGGCTTAATATCAACACTTCTGAAAATCTGTTTTGAACTGGCAACTACAAATATGTAATTGTCTCATAGCCCATAAAACTTACAATAGCTCACGTCCTTTTCCTGGTAACTTGAGTGATATAACTGGCAACCATTTTAACCTGGAAAATTTATTGGCAAGTTATATTGCTCAAAACTGCATGTTTTCTATTTAAAACTATAATTTAAAATAATTCTGCACAATGAAATGGGGAATGTATATGGGAATAAATTCTATTCCATTTATTTCAGTTTGAATTTCCAAATTGTAATGTTTTCCCTTTCTTCTGTAGGAATAGGACTAAATGGGGGGAAGACTAGGGTTTCTAAGGCCTGTATCTGGGGGGAGGGCAGAGATGGAACAGTGAGGGTTGTGATGATAGTGAACAGAAAAGAGTGAATTCTGTATGTTTTTGCTGTAGCACTGAAGTGAAGAGATATTAGCTTTGACCATTCACAAAATATTGCATCATGATTTTCAGTGTCTGAGAGAAAATTATTGGAAAAAGTTTGCAGTACTTGATACATATTTCCATGCACAAAATAAAATTCTTTGTCCACCTTAAAAATAACACCTGCATGTTCCATGGCACATTACTGAAATATTTACTAGTGGACAGACAACTCCTACTTTAAAAAGCGTTCAGTTCTAAATCATTTGACTATAATCAGGGGTTTATATGAGCTTTTCCCAAAGCTTCCTTTGCCAGACAGAGTCCCACAAGAAGAACATTTGTGCAGAGGAGATCTGTGATCTGACTAATTCTGTGCTTGGTTTTGGCTGTGAGGCTGCACAGAATCAAATGGATCATTGATGGATTGATGATTGATAAACATCATGAGCGTTCTTATAATTTTTTCTGAACATCCGGATTTTTGTTTCGTATTTTGATTTTAAAATTTTAATATCTTATAAATACATAAAATTATGGCTTTTTCTTTTTTACCATCACCACTGATGCCTCCAGACCCCTTTCTTTATTAAAGCCTAAAATGAGCCTTTTTATATTTTTTACAAAAACAAAACAAGATTCTACCATCCCAGCTCTGTTATTGTTGAATTTAAGACACAATCTCTGACCTCAAATGTGGCCATGGAGAAAGGGTAGAAAACCATCTTCTGCACTGCACCTTTCCCAGGGGAAACTGGAGAAGTAATATTTACTCATATGAACTCAGGTGTGTCGTAGGAGCTTTGTCAGGTCTGGTGTGTTATACAAATGTCTGTTAATTATGTAAGTATAAATAGCATCATAGCCCACAGAGCAAATCCAAAATCCTCCATATCTGGTCTTTTGCTAGTTTCCAGACGTGATTTTCATACAGCCCAGCTGGAATTTTTCCAGTGGTTAACACCTCTTGAACATCACCACTTTTGCCCACCTCTGCCTCCTTCAGCCCCCTTCTCATCTACCCTGACCCAGGATCCTCTCCCTCCTTCTATGTATTCACTCATTCAATCGCTTATTCACTTGCTCCTTTTATTGATATCTATATCTATCCACATCCAATATCCACATCCAGCTGGCAAGCAAGTGGTTGATCTGTTTCCTATTAACCGGAGTAGAAGTCTAAGCACTTGTGCCCACTGCATGTTGTTATTGGAATCGCCAAGGAAAACACAACAAGGTCAAGCACTGGATGGAACAGGACTTTACTCACATAGAGACGAGACAGAGCGAGATCTGCTTCAGTAGTGGGTGTCAGTATCCCATGGACAGCAGGTCCATCCCGACAGCTGACACCAGGCCTTTGGGTGACCCCTCTTATGCTGCAGCAGAAGGGCCCGTCCCCTGCCTGCAAAGGACACAGAGAGTAGTGAAGTTCTAAGTGTGCATGTGATGCATACACTTAAGCAGAGCAAAAGAGTGCAAACAGAAAACGACAAGAGGTGGTAAGTCCAGAACACGCTGAGGATTATTTATTTCTTGGTACAGAAGTCTTCCAGGCCCAAGGCGCATTCTTAGGTGGCCAAGCAGGGTTGGAAAGATGGCATGCAAGAGACTGTCTTTCCCAACACACATCCCCATCCTTATCCACATTTGTATCTGCATCCATATATATCCATATCCATATCCATATCTGTATCCGTATCCATATCCATGTCTGTGTCATCTCCCAGGTGCTATCACTTGGTTTCAGTTATATTCATCTGCCTGGTCTTGATTCATTAATTTTGATGGTAGATTTTTTTTTCTCCTATATTAGACCACGAGTTTCTTAGAGACAGTAGCATGATTTACTGACTTTTGCATCTTACACCAGCACACAGTAGATCCTTAAGAATTTGAAGATGTTGGGGAACGTAGCACCTTTGTCAGGCATTGTTTTGTGCAGTTAGGCTGCACCATCTTATTTTAACCCTAGTTATCCCATGACCTTGTCTCACCTCTGACCTTCACACTGGCTGTCCCCAGATCTGCCTATGGTTGGCTTTTTCTTTTCATTTTTATTTAAATTCAAAAGTCATTTTTTCTGAGAGTCCCACCCTGACCACCTTACCCAGGGACCCCCAACCTGATTCTCCCACAAAGTTATTCTGTATCGCAGAGTCCTCTTTCATTCTCTCCACAACACCTACCAATGCCTGAAAGTAGCTTTTTAATTAATTAATTAATTTGTTTATTGTCTGTCTTCTCCAGCCCCTTTCCCAACTAAAATATAAGCCCCATGATGGCAGGGGTTAGCTTGTCTTTTTGAGTCTGTATCTACAGCTTAGAATAATGTCTGACACATAGTAGGTGCTCATTTATCATCCAGTGAAGAGTAAACTCAAGCAAAGGCTGTTAATATACCAATTTTTTTTTTTTGAGGCAGGGTATTTCTCTGTCACCCAGGCTGGAGTACAGTGGCATGATTTTGTCTCACTGCAGTCTCCATCTCCCGGTCTTAAGCAATCCTCTGACCTCTGCCTCCTGGATAACTGTGTCCACAGGTGCACCTGGCTAATTTTTTGTATTTTTGGTAGAGATGGGGTTTTACCATGTTGCCCAGGCTGGTCTCAAACTCCTGAGTTCAAGCAATCCACCTGCTTCAACCTCCCAAAGTTCTGAGATTACAGGTGTGAGCCACCATACCTGGCCTATAGCAGCTTTGGAGATGAGGAAGCTGAGGTTCATGATAAGCCTCACGTCAACAGATCTGAGATCCAAAGCCTTTATAAAGTTTAAGCCTCTTACGGGACGAGAGACTGCCACTTACTAAGCACAGTGATAGAAACATGATGTTTCTACTTTGATCAGATTTTCTGATGTTTCTTTTGTTCCTCTGTCTATTTTGAAATTGTAGACAAACAGGCATGTGAATCTCTAATTCCAGAAAGTTTTATTTACTAGCATAATAATAAAAATAATAGCTTCAAAGTATGCTAAGAATTTTGTATGCTATTTTACTTAATCCCCACAACAACAACCCTATCAGGATAATTTAATATACATTTTACACATATAAAAATAAAATCCAGGAAGATAAAATACCTTATCTAAGTATCAGAACGAGACTGTTTTGGTTGGTAGCAAAACAAGAATCAGAAGATACAAGCAGTAGCTGAATGTAGTGATTCATGCCTAGAATCCCAGAGCTTTGGAAGGCTGAGACAGGAGGATTGCTTGAGGCCAGGAGTTAGAGACCAGACTGGGCAACATAGCAAAACCTTGTTTTACAGAAAATTTTAAAAATTATCCAGATGCAGTGGCATGCACCTGTAGTCTTAGCTATTTGGGAGACTGAGACAGGAG
The DNA here is from genome assembly GCF_001604975.1 of Cebus imitator. Classification (NCBI taxonomy): domain Eukaryota; kingdom Metazoa; phylum Chordata; class Mammalia; order Primates; family Cebidae; genus Cebus; species Cebus imitator. The sequence goes on along the minus strand of NW_016107478.1, from coordinate 4,290,555 downwards.
GATGGCTTGAACCCAGGGGTTTGGGGCTGCAGTGAGCTATGATTGTACCACTACACTCTAGCCTGGGTGGCAGAGTAAGACCCTGTCTTTAAAGAGAGAAAAAAAAGACAATGGTGTACTTTGATAAGTGATTGATAAAAGACTAAGGGAACCAAGTTTCAAACTCACATTTCTTTGCCTACCACCATGCTAGGGTAAGCACTCCCTAAAGGCTGGCTCTGAACTGGGTACCAAGGATATGAAGACACATTCCCTGACCTCAGCAAGCTCACAGGCCAGAAAAGGAAGATCCAATTCAGACAAGAATGCAACCAGGCACGAGACAAGGGGAAGAGGAGGGTGGAGGAGGACTGTGGGGACATGCTGGGCTCCTGCAACCTTAATGGGGGTAAATATAAAAGTGATTGACCTTCTAGTTTTCTGTAGGGTGACTAGAGTGGTCCCTAGATCCACTGATTTACTTCCCTTCCCAGCCTTGAGCCAGCTGCTGTGACTCATGGCTCTTTGGCTGCAAGAAACCCGTTACAACCTAACTTTCTGCCTGGGTCAATCGGTTTGGGTTTCATTTTCTAGTCTGGAGTATGATCATGTTGTCTACTAAACTTACAAATTTTCTTAAAATTTTCAGTTTCATGCAGAATGAAAAAGAAGTAATCTTGTGACAATGTGACCACCTTGGTGAATGTTCTAGAGCTGACCAGAGGGACAAGGGACAAGGGCTTTCTTATCAGGATAAAGTCTCAGCCTGTGAAGCCAGCAGTCCCAATATTTGAAAAAAAAGTTGTCTCAGTCAGTGTTCTAGCAGAAAACAGAGGGTACACTTAAGCTGGGTAACTTGAAGGGAATTTAAGGGAAAGACCATTTTCTTAGGTGCAAAGGAAACTTTGGGGCTTACAACAGCAGGGAGTCATTACCTTCCCTACCTTTTAAACAACAAGAATGGGGAACAGTTCCTGGATCAAAAAGAGGCGAGTTGTAGGGAGAGGGCTGCCCAAGAAGAGGCTGCCTTCATGTAAAGAAATCAGCCAAGCCCTAGCAAAATCCTGAAAGAAGGGAGCAGGGAGAATAAATCCTCCATCTTCACTCTGCAGCCACTCCCTGCATCTCCTGTTGGTAACTCGCAAAGTCTGGGCCCAGTTGGAAACTAGAAGGCAAGGGAGATTATTGATGGGGGCCCGCGCAGATCAGCCTCCTAGGGTGCAGAGGTGGGTACAGAAGGGCGGGGAGATCTGGAGAGCCGTGGAAACTCATCAGCACAATAGTTAGGGCTGGCTGATAATAACTATACAAAGAGTGACAATTGTGGTAGACAACTGCCATTGACTACTCAGGATACACCTGGCCCTTTCAAAGCACTTTGATGAATTAGCTCTTCTCACAAAAAGCCCTTAAGGTGGGCACTGTCCTGGACCTACTTTCCACACTGGGAAACCAGGGATGAAAGAGGTTAAACATTAGCTGGGAAATGAAGGAGTATGAACGCAAGTTCAGATGGCTGTGGTTACAGATCTAGTGCTTCTTGTCCACTGGACCACCCCATCTTACCCAAAATGATAACCGAGGAGGTTGGTCCTCAAAAACTGCTGAAGGGGAGGGACCTGAGTGTGGCCTGGGGAACAAGAAGGAATAGTTCCATAAGCATTGTTTCGCATAAATGAGATCAAACAAACACACTCCATTTAAAAGATGTTACAATATCACCCAAGAGGCTGGGGGTGAGGAGACAGAACCAGAGAGAACTAGAGAGAGCGAGCAAGAGGGAATATGCACCAACTGCACACAGGATATGGGCCAAATGTCTAATTATAGCTGATAAGGGCCCTCCTGATCTGTGCCCTGTCGACTCATCTTTCCCTGTTCCCCATGGGGCACTGTGTCCCAGCCAAAGGAAACTCTGCTTAGTTCTCTAAATAGCCTAGGTCTTCTGCCAGGGATGCTTCACCGCACCTTGTGTTCACCCATCTCTAATCCTATTTATCTATTGGGTCCTAGTTTTGGCCTTTCTCTTGCCTTTCTTCCTTTCTCCTTCTTTCCTCTAGCAAATACTTATCAGCATCGGGTGGGTGCAGGCACAGTGGTCAGTGTTGCTGGCCTGGACCCATACTGGTCGCTACCTTCACAAAGTTTCCATGAGGAAATCTTCCTTCCATGCTCAAGTGTAGGTTGGGGGTCCTCCTTTGTGTTTTTGCAGCCACTCTTACTCTATCATCTGTCATCTAGCATCTGGTTTTGTGCCTGTCTCCTCTCTCAGACCATGGACTCATGAGGGTGGAACTCTGTCTGATTCTCTGGGTGTTTATTTCCTATCAATGTTATAACAAATTACCACAACTTTGCAGCCTAAAGCAACACAAATTAATAATCTTACAGTTCCAGACATAAGAAGCTCGACACAGGTCTCACTGGGCTAAAATCAAGGCACTGGGAGAGCTTACCACTTTCTGGAGGCTCGAGGGAGGAATCCATTTTCCTGCCTTTTCAACTAGAGGCTGCCTGCATTCCTTGATTGATGGCCCCTTCCTTCATCTTCAAAGTCAGCCAAGGCTGGTGGAGTCTTTCTTACATCACACCTGGACATTGCTTCTTTTGGACACTGATTCTTTTGCCTCTTTCCTCCACCTTTTAAGGACTCTTCTGATTACATAGGCCTACTCAGATAAAGTCAGCTGATTAGCAACTTTAATTCCACCTGCGTCCTTAATTCCCTTTTGCCACATTCCAGGGACTGGGAGATGATAGTAGGCTAGGGCAAAAATGGAATGTCTGAATATGCAGGCTATGCATGTGCGTGGCACGCATAGAATCTTTATGTATGTCAAAGGCATGTGTGCAGGTAACACAAGTAAATATGTTGCTTGTCCACATGAGCGCATGGGGACATGTGTGGTTTAGGAGGTATACACTGCTTTATCTCATTAGTTGTGGTCATATGCATGTATGTGTGTTGTGAGGTGGGAGGGACACTTGAAGGGGGAAATATAAACATGAATAGGCAACCAAGTACTATTTTTCTGACAATTGTGAAATATTTCTGTTTTTCCCCCAATGTGCACACTTGTGCTTCAGAGACCTGGATTTCTACGCTTAAACTCACATGTGCTGGTGACCACCCTCAGAGTAAAGGCAGGATCCTCTCTAGGCCAGTAGCTCTTCTAGAAGGGTCTTTATGAGTCAGCCTGCAGTTCAGACATTTTCAGTGCTGCAGGCAATGAAATCAAACAGAGCATAGTTTCCAATTGTCCTGTGAGGGTAAGACCCCCTGACATGGAATCCTATTTAAACTCCCAGCTCAGCCCTTACCTAATTTCACAAATCCAAGAGCAGCAGAGTCCTTGGGGATCATCCGGCCTGCACCCCTCAATTAACAGATGAGATAGGACCTAAAGAGCAGGGGACTTGTGCAGGTGGATGTGACCATCCATGGCAGAATAGGAGGAGGGACCCCTATTGCAATTAAGATCGTTATGAGGTGACTGTTGCTTCCTTGAAGTCAGGAATGTTGCATCGCATGCTCCTAAAACATCGGGCTGCTGTAGGGCCCTCTGCTCCCAGGTTCTCATGTCTCTGAGAGATAAAAGCCAGAGATGGTGCTTCCAGACACAGCCTCTTCATTCCCAAGAGAAGCTTCTACTCAGAATCTACTCAGAATATTTCACAACAGTCAGAGATTCCGTGTGAACATAAATATTTCACAATTGTCAGAGAATTCTACTCAGAATCTCAGTCAGATTTCTCACACAGGGAGCTTGGCTGGACATTCTAAAAACCTCAAGGAATTTTTTTCAACCCTGTCTCTTAAAGTTGAGACCAAAGCTAGAACAGAACTGTAGCTCCTTGCTCAGTGTTCTTTGGTTCTGTCCTGGTCTGCTCAGCATTCCCAAGCATATGTTCCTCACCCATATGTTTATGTAACAATGTTTGGGGTCCCTACTGAATACGGCCTCTAATGCTAGGTGTCAGGCACACTGTGGTGAACAAACTAATGGATCCTAGCTCTCAAAGAGGTTTGTGATCATAGAACTTCCAGGTTACATCCAATGCCAGTCAGCCCCAAAGCTGTTTCACTTTTATTTATTTATTTATATTTATTTTTTGAGATGGAGTCTTGCTCTGTTGCCCAGGCTGGAGTGCAGTGGCACAATCTTCCTCACTGCCACCTCCACCTCCCAGGTTCAAGTGATTCTCCTACCTCAGCCTCTTAAGTAGCTGGGATTACAGTTACTTAAGGGTGCGTGCGCCACCACACCGGCTAATTTTTGTAGTTTTAGTAGAGACAGGGTTTTGCCATGTTGGTCAAGCTGGTCTCAAACTCCTAACCTCAGGTGATCTGCCCACCTCGGCCTCCCAAAGTGCTGGATTACAGGCATGGGCCACTGCGCCCAGCCCTGCTGTTTTACAGTACTCTTAAATATGAGAGCAGGGGAAACAGGGAGAGGGAGAGAGAGGCAGACACCTGCATCGTAGAGAGAGTGAATGTGGGCAGGGAGAAAAGAGATCCTGAGAGCAAGAAAAAGACATCAGAGGCACACAATGACCTGGAGGGAGACAGTGTGGTGAAAGACGTAGCTGTAGTTGTATGCGCCCTGCTGCAACATCAGTTCTGTAAATGGTCATGCCCCTCCCCAATAAGGCTGAGAGCAGAAAGCATTCATTTATTCTCATGCTCTCAACTGATATTAATTGAGCACCCACAGTGTGTTAGACACTGTACCTGATGCATGTCGCATCCCTAACTTTGACCCAGGGGTCTACAGAGCAGGTCCTCACAACCCTGTACTACAAATAGAGCGAGGGTCCTAATCCCCATCGTACAGTCAGGGGCTGGCCAGGCCCTAGAAGAACACCACCCACGCTGAGTTAAGAGTTCTTGTATGACAAAGATGATCCAGCTTTAATCCCTGGCACAGAGTAGGCTCTCTGAAGAATGAGTTGCACGAAGGAAGAAGACACTGGAGTTTAGGCCTCTGAGATCTGAAAATCCTTACTTCCTCATTCAAGTCTTAGCAGCAGGGATCCCTGTCAACCCCAGGGCCTCTTTGCTATCCTATTCCCAAATGAAACATGTGCCAACAGGCAAAAGTGAGATTATCTTGGAAGTACCCTGGGACTTCCTCCTACGCAACACAAGCTGAATCAAGGCAACACCAAAGTTGGTGGAGGTGGGAGCGTAAGTCAGGCTGGCCCCTACTTTAATGTCTCATATATAAGGTACATGACAAATTTAGGCTTGGCCCCACATGGGTCCAAGAGGGTGATGGTAACTGATGGCAGGAGAATCTAGACGGTGCGTGGCACCTGAAGTTAGGGGAGGTCCAAGCTGATTTCCCTTTCATGCTGAAAGGGGATCTCTGAAGGGGACACAATTTGCTGCCTATAATAGCAGCCCCTGGCCTATTCCAGTCTCCTCAGTCACCCCAGACCTAGACCAAAGCTCTGTCCGTGGTTTTCCAAGCAATGTTGGTAACCATGTGTTCACTCTCATCACCACAAGCACATCCCCAGATGGGCCTCTCTTGAAACGGGCTCAGTAAGGCCTCCTATGTCCATCTTAAGTCTCTCCCATAGGCCAGACTCTATACTGGGTAAAAGGGGTGGAGTGTGAAGATGTGTATAAGCTGCTTCAGAAACACTTGGAGGGAGGAGCACTCTGCTTAGGAATTCAGGAAGGCTTCATAGAGGAGCTGGGGTTTGAATCGGCCCTTTAAGACTAAAGAGGGTTTTTTTTTTTTTTTCCCAGCTAGAGAAGAGGGAGAAGAGCACCCCCAAGTTGAGGGACCAATGTCAAGCAGAGAAGATCATGGCGAGTGTTTCAGGGAATGGCCAGCCATGAGGAAGGGCATGTGAATGTGGCCACTGAATGGCAGAGCAAGCCTGGGACTGGCTTAGGGAGGACTCTGAGTGCCATGTTCCAGGTCTTGGACCAACTGCATAGTGTGAGAGGATCATAGGTGGCTTCTAAGCAGGGAAGTAATGATACTGGGGTCAGAACACTCTTGTAGCTCTGGAGGAGATTCTTTTCATGGTGGGTAGGGAGAGTGAGATTTGGTGGAGACCAGCAAAAAGGCTGTAGCACTGGGGTAGGTGAGAGGCAGTAAGTCAGAATGAGGCAAATGGCTGTGGGAACAGAGAAAGGTGGACAAACTTGACAGATATGAGCAGGTAGAATAAACAGAACTCAAGGCCTGATCAGACAAGAGAGTGAGGAGGTAGAAGGACTCCAGTCTTCCTGCAAGGGCTTTAGGCGATGATGGTGTCACCAGGTGGGGAATTTGGAGAAAGAACAGACTGGGGGAAAGAGCAAAAATTTCATTTTGGGTAGGATGGGTTTGAGGTTTCTGTCTGATATCAGGTGAAATGCTATGGCAGCCTAGATACATGAATCTGAGTTTCTGGAGCCATAGGCAGTAGTACTATCCGGGGGTGGACAGAGGGAAAAGTTGTGCAGAAACAAACGAGGCACTGAGAACCATGTAACACTGAGAGAAACAAACAACACACCATCCTTTTCAACCTCAGTGTCTCCCAGGACTCAGGATTGCTATTGGTAGAAAGATTCTTCAGTCTTCAAACTGAACATGCAAACATCAGGATTAGGTTTACACCTTCCATCTAGAACAAACATTTACCTGTCCCAGAATTCCAAGATTTTGCTAAATGAAATGCCTTTCCTTTAAAAAATCTTTATTTCCTTAAAACATAACACATTTCAGTCTGTGGTCAGAGACAGAAAGATCTCAACCTAGAATGAAAGCTAAGTGTTCAAAGCAGCCTTTTTCTCAGCTGGGTCTTACCTACATGATATTGTCCAAGTTTCCTTGTACAAGATTAGCAGATTTTCTCCATACTACCAATTTACGTATTTATCTTCGAGCCATCAGCAAGAGTTTCAGGGTTTTAAAACTTCCTTCTGGCATGGTACACAATAAGGAATAGCAACAGGGTCCCCGGGTCACCGAGGCTCCCATGTGCCAGGAGAAAACATTTACGGTACAATTTAGCCTGAAGCAAATCCACCATCAGCATTTTCATAAACCTCACAGAAAGAAGAAACAAAAGCTGTTGAAATGTGAAAATAATTAGGGAAGAGACTTTTCCAGGGAACAAACATGGCCCACACTGTACAGAGGAAAGAACAAACAAACGTTGGGGAGGTTATGGAGCTGTAAAACCCTTGTTTATTTCTGAAAAAAGAAATAAAGTTGGAGAAAAGCCACTAGGTCTGCACAATAATAAATTGCATTCCAGGAGGGCAGGGAAGGAGGAGTGAGACTATAAATTCAGAGTCAGAAACAAAGCAACATTCCAGCAGTCCCTGCTGGCGTGTGAACCTGCGCCGTTTGATTTCTGGAGAAGTCTGGCTCGCGCCAGTGTCACTGTCCTTACAGAGTCAAAATGCCCTGCCTGGTTGCTCCTCCGGGTGGTCACCTGTCAGAAAAACATTTGTTCTGGGTTAAGATTTCTGCGTCAAGTCTGAGGGTTGTTCGACTTTCAAAAAAGAAAGAAAAAAGGCAAAACACCCTAGTTCCCTGTTCTCAAGCTGAACTTTCCACAGCAGTTTCAGCACTGACAGAAACTGCAAGGAGCTCAATGAGGTGCAGCCAGGGCCGGCCCAGGAAGCCCTGGAGGAAATTCCCACAGCCTGGTGCACTTGGAAGGGGAGCTCCCTCAGCCTCTTCCCGCCCTAGGCTGTGAGTAAATTTGCCTGTGAAAGGTCACACGATCTCTTGGTTAAGGGATTTTTCTCCAGGCGAACACCTCAGGTTTCTGGGAGAGACAGGTTACCATTTCTGGAGAAATCAACCCAGAAACAAGAGTAACTGAAAACCCTGTGCCTTATAAAATGATCATGGAGGTCGGGCACCAAGCTGCAGTTTTCACATGCGGTGAAGAGCACAGTAACATTCTTTGCTTCAGAGCTTCGGACTTTTTTTTCCCTATTTTTAAGTGGAAATTCAAGCGAAGGAATTTAATTCATTGAATACTGAGTGCCTACTACCTGGGTATGCCAGCTTTAAAGGCACTGTCTTATAAAATCTGCATGACAATTCTGTGAGATAAATACCATTATCGTTTCATACTACAGATGAGGAAGCGAAGGATCAGAGTTTACGTGATTGGCTCAGTATCACACAGCCAGTAAATGGTGGGAATAGGATGCAAACTACGGCCTCTACCTTCATTTCTCTTAATCACTAAGCTCTGCTGTTGGAGTAACACAAGGTTCCTGCCTACAGAAGCTAACGGGTTCAAAAATATAGGAGATGAAATTTTACTACAGTTAATTAGGTTCCTTGAGAGCTGAGTGACAATAATAATAATAGTGCTAAGAAGCTACTAATGAATGAACACTGACTGTGTATGCCCAAGCTAAGTGCTTTCCCTGTGTTATTTTAACCTCTCCACAAAAGCATCCTTTGAGGAAGGTGGTATTCCCATTTTACAGGCGAAGTAACTGAGACAGAGAGCAGATGAGGCTCTTTCTGAAACTCACCCAGCTAGTAGGTGGCAGAACAATCTCAGAGTGTCAGCTAGGTTCTAGCAGTGGCTCAAAGATGGATTCATGCGTAGAGTCTTGGGGTCTTGGTGGTCTCTGCAGAATATCACCTATAGGAGTAATATTTTCTTTTTAAACTTGAAATGACTCAATGTATCATTTTGTGCTAAGTCACATGCCATCTTAACAAATTTTTGGGATGGGCAAAAAGCAAAGACCTAAATGAAAGTATAAGGGTGAAAAAGTATGAAGGCAAAACATAAGATTAATACATCTCTATCTTTCGACTTCTTTCTCTCCTTGTGAAGTGAGTACAGAGGGTTCCTACTGAATTTCATCAGTGGGTCACATCATTTCAGTTACTGCATTCCACAAAAGGAGAGTTATAATCCAACTCCACTGCCTGGCCATATTTTGTCATTCTTTAATATTAATGTCATAGCAGCTCCCTTTTATCAAGCATCTACATATGATAGGTTTTTATCTTATTTTACAGATGAGGAGATTCTGGCTCAAAGAGGCAAAGTGATCTGCTCAAGATAAATTAGCCAGCTGGCGAAATTACTGGGACAAGCATTCAGGTCTGTGGAGATTTTCTGCAGGGCTATTTCAAATCCCCCACATTAGTTCCATGCCTCATTGTTATTTCTTTATTTCTGCTATTTTTTCCCCTCACTTGCTGTCATAGTTTCCTATTGACGTTGTAACAAATTACCACAAACTTGGTGGCTTACCACAACACACATTTGTTCTCTTACAGTTCTGGAGATCAGAGGTCTGAAATCAGTGTCCATGGGCTGAAATCAAGGTGTTGGCAGCACCGCACTTTCTGCAGAGGCTCCCGAGGAGACTCCATTTCCTTGCCTTTTTCCAGTGTCTAGAGATGCATTTCTTGTATTCCTTGGATCATGGCCCCTTCCTCCATCTTCACAGCGTAGCATTTTTCTCTCTCTGATTCAGCGTCCATGTCTGCCTTCTCTTCTGAAGCAGCCTAATCTCCCTCTCTGCTTCTTCCCACACATTGCCTTCTTTTCTGTCTGTGTCAAATCTGCCTCTGCCTATCTCTTAAAAGGGCATTTGTGATTGCATTTAGGACCCATCTGGACTATCCAAAATAATCTCCCTAAGTCCAATTCCTTCACTTAATCACATATTTTTTCATTTAAGGAGATAGTCACAGCTTTCAGCGATGAGGACCTGATATCTTAGGGGGACATTTTTCAGTCGGCCACATTTTCCCTGGGAAAATAGCACTTTGCATTATTTTTACAGAAGTGGAAGTGGGATGAAGTCTCATCATCTACACACTATCTTGCTTGGTCAGCTTGGTGACTATATGTTTACTGATTTCTCTCCAGTTATCAAATTTGGTGTGCCAGCTGCCTCATTAGAGGGCAGTTCATGGAGCCCTCTTCCTTACATGGTTGTCATGAAAAAGCTTCACACAAGGCAGTGCCTACTCAATAGTAAAAGATATGGAATTAAGCTCATGAGAAGAAGAAAAGTGTCTTTAGGGAGCTGATGACCAAATTGTGGCAATGTATCGCACATACACATGAAAAGTTGCCTGGTAATGCCAAGGATTGTTTGTGAATTCACAAGCCATGAAGGGCAAATGAAATTCAGAAGAGAAAGTGCCCCATGAGCTGGAGAGGTCAGAGAAGGCTGGAGGGGCTGCAGCCTGCATCTGGTTTTGAACAGTAGGTAAGATCTGCAACAAGTAGAAGGAAGCTATCGTATTTGAACATCTTCTACTGGCTGAACCTTTCATACCTGTCATCTCATTTATTTCTTACCACAACCTTGGGTGGTGGGTAGCATATGTTTATAAATGTGGAAACAGATAAATTGTGTCCCTGGCTCAGCTAATAGATGGCAGGCAGAGCTCAGATCCAACCTTAAGCTACTAGACAGGTGTGTGTTCTTTCTGCACTCTTAACATCTTTGGCCTGCCACCCTGGCCTCAGGGCTAAGTCATGGTAACAAGGTCATGGTGTCAGTGGACAAACGGAAGAAGATGCCCATCATAATGTGGAGGAAAGAAACCACACGATATGAACATCTAGAATAGCAGGGGTGACCCACAGGCTAGATCAGACTTGAAGATATATTTTTGGATGGGCTCACCCAAGGTTTAAAGAAAATATGAAGCCTATCTCTGTAGTTAAAAAGAAAAAATAGCCTACCAGGGGTGGTGGCTCATGCCTGTAAGCCCAGCACTTTGGGAAGCTAAGGCAGGCAGATCACCTGAGGTCAGGAGTTCGAGACCAGACTGATCAACATAGAGAAACCTCATCTCTACTAAAAATGCAAAATTAGTCGTGCGTGGTGGTGCATCCCTGTAATCCCAGCTACTTGGGAGGCCGAGGCAGGAAAATCACTTGAACCCAAGAGGCAGAGATTGCAGTGAGTCAAGGTCACACCACTGTACTCCAGCCTGGGCAACAAGAGCAAAACTCCATCTCAAAA
>NW_016107478.1:4230941-4279555 GCF_001604975.1 Cebus imitator | reverse complement strand
AAAGGAGGTAGATTTTAATTCCTACCTGGCAAAAATCAGCTGGCATTAGAGAGGACAGGAACTCACCACCCGCTTTCAGGCATTAGTCTCCAGGCTTCTGTAGGCATGCAGGTTGGCGACTCTTGGTAAACCACATCTCTCAACATGCAGGCATTCATTTTGACAAACAAATCAGATATTCTCTACCTTCAATGTTAAACTTTCTACATAATGGCAGTGTACTGACTAAAGACAAAGCACACACGTATGTTGGAGCCATACCTCCTGTAAGCCCTGCTACAGGTCTCTTCTTCAGCATCACTGAAGAAGCCTCACATGACTATTTGAAATTAATAATACCTCTTGTCAGATGCGTACTGCATTTGTGTACAAAACATTTTCCTATCCCTTTGTTCCTATCTTCGAAAAAATGCTATGAGTTAGAGGTTCCTTTTCCCATATGCAATTGAGAGAATTCTTTAGATTGGTAGTGAGCCCTACTGGAAAGAGCATTGTGTCTCGGTTCAAGCCCTTGTAAGGTATCAAGCCAGGGCTTCCCTTCCCTGCCCTTAATGTCTGTACCATGTGGAGGTGGTCAGACAAGATAGCTTGTACTGACCCATCTACTCTGAAATTCTGGGAAGGAAGAGCAGAATTTTACAATGGTAAATATATTCACCTTCCTTTGCAATGACACAAAACAAGCCCAGTTTAAAATATACTGTGAACCTTGGTGGGAGGGTTTAGAGCTTTAGTATCCATTTTGCTCTTCTGCACCAGTTCTGTCCATGCCTCTGTAGGCCCAGAACACCTTGCCATGTCTCCTTAGCACAGGTTTTTAGAAGGAATGAATTCCTGACTGTGAAAATTTCGATTGATCCTCTGAAGAAAGTGAGGCTCAGAGAGGTTCAGTAGCTTGTCCGGGGACCCGTAGCTGGTGAATGACATTGCTCAATGCAGGCAGCACACAGGGCATCAAGAGTCTGTGGAGAGGTGTTCCAGGTAACAGCATTTTCTCTGCCATTCCACCCAGGCTGAATGTCGGGTGAATTCAGATCTGTCCTTGAGGTTAGACCTGTTCAGGTCAGATTCAAGCACCACCCCTTGACCTCTTGGGGGTCTGAGGCCTCTGCTTTTAAAATATACAGAGGGCCTGATGGTATCACAAGACAAGGCTCTGGATATATCTGAGCCAATGTGGGCACATGTTTGGGTCTGAAACCAAAGGTCCACAATTGGCTGGAGTGGCCCAGTGGGTGGCTGTTTGTTTAGTTGATGGTTTGGCACCGTCATGAGTCACAGCCTCAGGAGACAGAGCCATATGCCTGGAGATGGCACTGCCTGGGCCATCCTGAGCCCTGGTCTGTAGCATCCTCTCCATCTCTCTTTACTTTGGTTTCTTCCTCTACAAAATGAGAGGATACCGCAAATTCCCAGAACGGCTCTGAAGTCTAAGACCACTGACTTCACATCTCATCTTGTTTCCTTGCTGTGTGATTTGGGGCATGGTATTTAATCATCTGGGCCTGGGTTTTTTCATCTGTCAAAAGAGCATAACAATGATGTCTCCAAAAGGCTGTGGTTCAGACGAGATAAAATCCTAAGAGTAGGGAGCCTGGCACTTAGGATAAAGGCAGCCATTCTGTTAGACTATGAAAGGGTTTTGTGAAACAGAAAGAGCTGCTGCAGTCTGCAGTGGAGGTGAAGGCATCATCACTGCCATGTTGTTATTACTACCCTTGACAGATGGGCCAGGACGAGAGGTCTGAGGCGAGTAGGGGAAGACATGAGTCATGTGAGGGCAGCCCCCGGAGCGCCCAGTGCAAGAGGCAGTGTGTTTTGGGCTAGTTGTAGAATTTGTTCCACTGCCTTTTTCAGCCCAAAGACACTGAAAAAAAAAAAAAAAAGGCAAACCACAGCATTTTAAAGCCTCCCACTGGTTTTGCCTTTCTTCCCCCCAAGTATTGTTTTTGGGAAGGGCTGTTTCAGCCACAGCACTGTCAAGAAAACAAGGTGGTTTCCCTTGACCCTTGGCAACCAACGCATGCCTTTTCCTATGCCTTGGTACAGAAGCCCACAAGTGATTTTTAAAAATAATAAAATTCTTCTCTATAAATAAACCCTTATGCTTTCTGCTGTGTGTCTTGGAGGGATGACTTTCTACTTCTTTCTGAACTCAGTAAGGGCTAAGTTCCCCTTCATAGAGAAACTGAACATTGTGAAGCAAGGGATATTTTGGGGAATCACCTGCCATTGTGTTTCCATCAATGCAGGAATGGAAAAGTTCTGGAACTTTTTCTTAAAGATCCAGCATCCTCAGTAAGACCTAGAGCCTCCACGGAATACCCTTTCCTCTGCTCCCCTTAGAGATTTTACTACTGCTACCCTTACTTGCTTTCCAGAGTCTCACAAATTAAGCATTTATAAGAGTTGACTCAGTGACCCGAGAACAGTGGAAAGAATGAGTTTTAGAGTCCAGACACCTGGGTTTGAATTTGAACTTTGTTCCTAATTGTGTGATTCTATTATATAAGAGGCTTATATAATTTTGGGCAAGTACTTCACATCTATGTTAAATATATGCCTGCCTCAGTTTCAGGATTCCTGAAATGGATATAAATGGTCCATAACTCATGGAGCTGTAGCGATAATTAAATGGAAAAGTGTGTTTAGAGACCCAAGTACACAGTAGGTATTCAATAAATGGTCATTGGTACCAGGTAAGTTCTCAGCATGATTGGTTATCATTAAGAGAAAGAAGGTTCATGCAGCTCGGACTTGGAAGTGGGATTTGATGAAGGCACAACAATCCATAGGAATGGGGACAGAGCTAAGGAAACCAATAAGAGATGTCAAAGCACTCAGAGACTTGCAATAGTGGGGAATCATTACTACCTTGAACCTGCAAGGACAGAAGGAGGGCAAGATGTTGCTGAAGGCTTGGAGGAAAAGCTGCTGGCAGGAACTATGGTTGCAGAGGAGCCTGGCCACTGACAGACACTGGCACAGAAGCAGGGAAAGAGCTGGAGGAAATTCCCAGCCTCTTTCTCCTCCCACCCTTGAATCTCTTGCTGATGCGTACCACTGGCTAAACCCAGCTGGAAGATAGGATGCAATCAGGGGTGTCAGTCTCTCTGTGGCACAATGCAGACAAGAGAACAGGTCTGGATGGGAAGGGAGTACAAATGGAGAGTCACTAGGCCAATCAGAGAGAATTTATTGTGATTCACATATTGGCTAGTATTATTAGTGCACCCAAACCATAAATAAATCTCCTCCAAAAATCCTAAAGTGGTGACTGTGATCACAACACTTTACCTGTAAAAACAGCTCATTGGGACTCCAGTCCCTCAAGAAATGAGCTCCCCTCTCACCAGGGATCCTAGCCCAGTCTCTCTCTCCCAGCTCATCTCTGCCTCTCCCCTTTTTGCATTCTCTGGAATGCACATGCCCTGCCATGCTTCTCTGCTTTCCACTTGCAGTTCTGTTTGAAACTTTTGATGGGTGAAAATTTGATGGGTGAAAATCCTCACCAATCTTCTGCCCTGATCTTCCTCTGATTGACCAACTTCTCATCCTGCAACAGTTAGGCCAGTCATCGCCTTCTTTGGGAAACATACCTAACGCATCCTTCTGTATGTTCCCATGCCTCTAGAAGTAGCAGAGGGTTACAAACAGGGCTATTCCTGGTTGCCCTCATTCCTAGATGCATGGTGCACTTGCCACTTAATACTCTTGGTACCTCATTATTGTCATCTATAAAATGGGCTGACAATAGTGCCCACCACATATGGTTTGCCTAGGGAAGAAATAAGTCCATGTATACAAATCAATGAAAGCAATAAATGGCATATAGTAAGTATGTAGTAATAATAAATATTGGCTAACTTAGTTTTTTTTTTATCACCATTATGTCATAGTATTTAATGCACTATAGTATAATTTAAGGTTTATTTTATTCCACCATTAATTCTGTGAGCAACTCAAGGATAGAGTCTGTTTGTATTCCCAATGCCAGGCATAGTGTTTGACACGTAGTAGGTGATCAGTAAATGTTGGATGAGTGAATGAATTAATGAATGAATACATGAATGATATGAGGATTCAAAGTGAGAATTTGGAATCTGGTTTGAGTTTTCACGTGAAGCACACCATATGCCTTTTCTCAAGAATTTGAACAGCAAAGAAGTCAGGTCCTAAAACTCTAAGCCCCTCCAGGGTGAGATGGGGCCACCCAGCAAAATGATGCTCCTGTAGGCCTAGTTTGGGTGGATCCCTGACCTGAGCAGCCAGCCAGTTTCTAATCTAATTTTGTGATAAAAGAAACAGCTCCTCCACCCTTCACACTTCCTCCTCCCACATTAGAAACCAAGAGTAATGATCTGCATTTGTGCCAGAGCCCCAGCTGTCTCTGGGGAAGACAAACGTGTTCCCCTGTTCAGGCAAAATCATCTTCAGGACATGCCAGGGTGGAGGGGTCTGATCAGAGAATCCAGGGTCCTGGGATGTTCTGGGGGTCAACTCAGTCCTGGGAGCTGGTGTGTGCTTGGGGAGTGGAGGACACAGAACCTCTGCTCCAGGCCATCTGCATCTGGGCAGAGTTCTGGACTTCTAGGACTCCTTCCTTACTTCCATTGACTAATTTACTCTCTTACCAGTTTCCTCTCATCACATCCTATCATATTCAGTTAAGATAAAAGGCAAAACCCTGTACAGCCCTGCATGATCTGTCCCCTGGGCATGCCTCAGCCTTTATTTCCTCTGCCATCCCCCTCTCTCACCTACAGCAGGTGAGCAAGGCCTTAGCTGGTTTTTGGCTGAGCAAACACACTTGCTATTTCCTTGCTTGGAAGTTTCTTGCATTAGGCATCTTCTTGGCTCTATCCTTCTCCTCATTCATTTATTAGCTCTTTTATTTAACAGACAATTAAATATTTGTTAAATTTAAAATTTGTATTTTTAATGGTGGAAAAATAGACACAAAACTTCCCATGTTCACCATGTTTAGGTACACAATTCAGTGGCATTAAGTACATTCACATTGTTGTGCGACCATCATCACCATCCATCTACAGAATATTCTTCATCTTGCAAAACTGAAACCCCATACCCATTAAACAATAACTCTCCATTTCTCCAGCTCCTGACAACCACCAATCTACTTTCTGTTTCTGTGAATTTGACTACTCTAGGTCCCTCATAGGAGTGGAATTATACAGCATTTGCCCTTTTGTAACTGGCTTATTTTATTTCATATGATGCCCTCAAGGTTCATCCATGCTGTAACATATCTCAGACTTGCCTTCATTTTTAAGGCTGGATAATATTTCATTGTATGTGTAGGCCACATTTTGTTTATTCATCTGTTAATGGACACTTGAGTAGCTTCCACCTTTTTTCTATTAAAAATAATGTTACTATGAATGTGGGTGTACAAATACCTGTTCAAGTCCCTGCTTTCATTTCTTTGGGGTATACACTCAGAAGTGGTGTTGTTGAATTGTATGATAATTCTATATTTTTTTTGATAAGCTTCCATACTGTTTGATCAGCAACTGCACCATGTCACATTTCCACCAGTAAGGCACAAGAGTTCCAATTTCTCCACATTTTCACACTTGTTATTTTCTGTTGTTGTTCTTTTTTAATGGCAGTTATTCTATTCCAATGACTGTGACAGGGCGTCTCATGGCGGTTTTTAACAGACTATTTTTGAGTACCTACTATGATCCAGGCCTAAACTGGATGATTGTCAGAGCATGTAAGTAAAATCTAGTCCCTACTTGCCAGGAAGGGAGAGGGCAGTAAAACAAACCAGAAGTGAACCATGCATGGAACTGAGCCTCTTACTGATATTATCTCACTTGATCCTTGCAGCCTCCCTAAGGTAGGTATAATTATCCCATTTTAGTGAAGAAACCAATATTCACCGAAGTTCAGTATCTTGCATTCTGGTCATAGAACCAAGATATGTAACCGAACTGAAAACACATGTTTTTGAGACTTAGAAGCTCTTTTCTCTATGCCAGTTGTTCTCAAATATTTTTCTAATTTAACTGAGTAGAAAAATATAAAAATATCTTTGAGGCATTGGTTGAGCATTGCCAACTTTTTATTTGGCAAAATGAGAACACTGGAAATCAATTAATTTATGATCTGATGTCACTATCCCTACATAAAAAGAAAGTTTAATCACATACCCTTTGGAAAAACATACACAAACACGATAAAAGAAAGTTTATTCAACTGAGTAAACTGAGCTTTATGAAAACCCCACTCCATTGTTCAGTGTTTTCCTCATTTCCCTGCCCCAGTAGTGAGGATCATGTCTCAAATTATGGCCAGTCCTTGGCTTCTAGGTGTGGAGGAAACCAGCCTCCCAGGCCCTCAGGTGCTGTGTAGGTGTCATGGGAAATGCCAAGCCAAACGTGAGTCTACCTTCAAAAACTACAGAAGACAAATTTAGTCATGCACAGGGCAGAGAGAATGAAGTTTTCCTGCAGCTTAGCCAGCCTGCTTTGCAAACAAGGAGGTCGGAAAGTTCACCAAATCTCACTGCTTCTGCTGCTTTTATATCTTCTCTTGAATTCTCCTCCTCTCTTTCACACTTGAATCAGGTTCCATTTTCCAGAGGTAAGTAAAAACTTCTGTACACAAAAGCCACCAAAAACAAGGAGAAAAGATGAGGCATGAATGGGGTAAGTAGTTGCTAAATATATAAAACACACAAATGCTTGCATTAAGAATATATAAGAATTTAATAAGGAGGCTGGGCGAGGTGGCTCATATCTGTAATCCCAGCACTGTGGGAGGCTGAGGTGGGTGGATCACCTGAGGCTAGGCATTTGAGACCAGCCTGAAAAATGGCGAAACCCCTCCTCTACTAAAAATACAAAAAATTAGTGGGGCATGGTGGTGCAGGCCTGTAATCCCAGCTACTTGGGAGGCTGAAGCAGGAGAATCACTAGAACATGAGAGGCAGAGTTTGCAGTGAGCCAAGATCCTGCCATTGCACTCCAGCCTGAATAACAGATCAAGCCTCCATCTCAAGAAGAAAAAAAAAAAAAGAATTCAGTAAGAAAATCAATATGCAAAAAAAGCCTACTATCTCCCTGCCGTCAGCCTTACCTGAGTCTACACTGTTGTCCACACAGCAAGCAGAGTAAACCATTGCAGTGGATTGTTCTCGTGGTGACCAGCTCAAAATTTGGAACTAGGTTGCCTGGTTTTCATCCTGACTCCTCATTTTCTAGCTTTCTGACTTGGAGCAAGTTATTTAACCTCTCTGGGTTTCAATTTCTTTATCTATAACTGAGGATCAGTGTGGAAACTTCATATGGTTGTTGTATAAAATAAGTAAGCTACTGCTTTTGGAAGTTAGAGTATTCCTGGGATGTGGTGACTGTTCAAGAATTACTAGTATTACCTGTGGGAAGCCCTCTAAGACATATTCTTCTTCCCGCCTCCCCAAGGCTTTGTGGTTCCACAAGATCCTGAGGATGCTTTTATCAGAGTGTTTATATATTTTTAATATATAGTACTTATATATTTAAAAAACTTGCTGGACGCAGTGGCTCATGCCTATAATCATAGCACTTTGGGAGGCTGAGGAGGGTGGATAAACTGAGGTCAGGAGTTTGAGACCAGCCTGGCCAACATGGCGAACCCCTGTCTCTACTAAAAATACCAAAATTAGCTGGGTGTGGTGGTGCATGCCCGTAATCCCAGCTACTTGGGAGGCGGAGGCAGGAGAATCCCTTGAACCCAGGAGGCAGAGGGTTGCAGTGAGCCAAGATTGCGCCTCTGCACTCCAGCCTGGGCAACAGAGTGAGACTCCTTTTCTAAATAAATAAAAATAAAAAACTATAAAATATTCACTATGCAGGAAAATATAGACAATGTAATGAATGGTCATGTTTCTTTCATTCTGCTCTAACAATCTTATCATTTTGGCATGTTTGATTCAGAGTTTTAAAGAAGAGTTCAAACATTGTAGCAAAGCTATGGCTCCTTGTGTGTCAGCCTCCAATCCTGTTCCTTCTGTCACTCCCCAGATGCGGCCACTATTCTGATTTTAATGTTTGCTATTCCCTTGCAAACATTTATGCTTTATCCATAAGCAATTATAATAATTTTGTATATAGTTAAACTTTATATGAATGATATCACACTATAAATATCTGGCAATTTCCTTTCTTGGTCAACATTTTATCTTTGAGCCTTATTCATGTAGAGGTATGCACTCTGTATTTTTGTAGTTGCTATTTACCATGTTAAGGAAGAGTCCTACTATTCCTAGTTTGCTGAGTCTGCCATAGATGGATATTGCTTTTTCTGCATCTATTATCGTGTGGTTTTTCTTTAGTCTGTTAATATGGTGGATTACAGTCTTTGATATTTGTCAGTGATGAATCACCTAGCATTCTTCGTATTAATCCCACTTGGTATGAGCTATTATCCTTTTCATATACTACTAGATTTGATTTGCTAATATTTTGTTTAATTTTCTTTTATTGTGCTGTGTCTGGCTTGGGTATCAGGATAATGCTGGCCACATAAAAGGAGTTGGGAATGTTCCTTTTTCCCTATTTTCTGAAAGATTATATACAATTAATATCTTTTTTTCTTTACTGTTCAGTGCAATTCACCAGTGAAACCACTTGAGCCCAAACTTTTCTTCATCAAAAGGCCTTTAACTATAAACTCAATTTCTTTAGTAGATATAGAATTACATAGGTCATATATTTCTTCATGAGTGAGTTTTGGTAGTTTGTGTATTTTAAGAAAATGGACCATTTTATGTAAGCTGTCAAAGTTATGAGTCACTATAGTATGCCAGTTATCCTTTAAAATCTGTGAGTTCTGTGTTGATAGCCTCTTTTTTGTTCCAGATATTTGCAAATTATATCTTTTCTCTTTTTATCTGTGGCTTTCTTTATTCCTAAAATCCATGTATTTTTTTTTTTTTTTTTTTTTTTCTCTCCACCTGAAGAACTTCTTTAGCATTTATTTTAGAGCAGGTCTACTACTAACACATTTTGTTGGTTTCCTTTTATGTGAGAATATCAATTTTGTCTTTGCTCTTGAAGGATATTTTCACTAGATATAGAATTCTGGGTTTGTAGCTCTTTTCTCTTAGGCCTTTAAAAATGTTGTTCAACTGTTTTCTGGTCTCCATGGTTTCTGATGAGAAATATGCAGTCATTGTTCTCCAACATTTTCTGGTTTCTTTCAAGATGTTTTTCACTGTATTTGTTTTCATCATGTATCTTGGTGTATTTTACGTTGAATTTATCATGTTTGGCATTTCTTGAGCTTTTTGAAACTGTAAATCTAAGACTTTTATCAAATCTGAGAAGTTTTAGTCATGATTTCTTCAAATATTTTTCTAATATGAATCTCTTTCTTCTCTTTTCTATCATTCTGTGATTTCACTCCAATGACATGAATGTTTGCATCTTCTGATATTAGTCCACTTTTTCCTGAGACTGTTTATTGTTTTTCAGTTACTTTTCTGTATTTTTCAGATTAGATAACTTCTATTGATCTAATCTCTGTGGTCAGAAAACCATGGTTCACAGGACAAATCTAACTTGCCTGTTTATTAATAAAGACTTATTGAAACAGCTATTTCCATTAATTTACATACCATCTATGGCTGTTATCACTATAAGTGCAGAGCTAAGGAGTTATAACATAGTTTATGGTCATTCGATTCTAAAATATTTACTATCTGTCCCTTTACAGGAAAAGATGGCCAGTCTAATTCCTCATCTTCAAGTTCATTGACTCTGTCTCAAGTTACTGATCTCCTTGGTGAATTATTTTATTTCTATCATTGTATTTTCCCATTATAAAATTTTCATTTTTTTCCAATAGCTTCTATTTTCTTTGCTGAAATGCCCATCTTTTCATTTGTTTCACTATTCACTAATGTTTTCTCCTACTTTGTGGAGCTTCATTATATTTGTGTGTGTGTGTGTGTGTGTGTGTGTGTGTGTGTGTCTGTGTGTCTGTGTAATAATTTCTTAAATTCTTGTTTATTCCACCATCTGCATTTGGGTCAATTTGGTGTTGATGTCTGTTGATTGGTTGATTGTCCTTTTCTTTGAGAGTTGATGAGATTTTCTTGGTTCTTTGTTATTTGTGTATCGATTAATTTTGAATTGTATCTTAGACATTTGAATTTTATTATAATTCTCTAGGTCCTATTAAAATTCTTTGAAGAGGCTGTGTGTGGCGGCTCATGACTGTAATCTCAGCACTTTGGGAGGCCAAGGTGGGTGGATTACTTGAGCCCAGGAGTTTGAGACTGGCCTGGGAAACATGGCAAAACCCTATCTTTACTAAAAATACAAAAAAATAGTCAGGCATTGTGGTGTGCACCTGTTGTCCCAGCTACTTGGGAGGCTGAGATGGGAGAAGCACCTGAGCCTAGGAAAGTTGAGGCTGGAGTGAGCTGTGATCATTCCATTGCACCCCAACGTGGGTGTTGGAGTAAGACCGTCTCAAAAAAATGTTATCTGAAGAATGTTGATTTTTTTTTAAAGCAATTAAAAGAGTTAGGCTCATATCACAACTCCCAACTTACCTTTTGTGGGCTGAGGTTCTAATGCTAGCTTCATTTTCAAAGCCTTTGCAGTACCATTAGGGTCTGCCCCTTGTGGATACTATTCAGGGGCTGGTCTGGGACCTAGGAAATAGCCCACATTGTAGTTCAGTCTCAAAGCCTTCATTATACTGTTTTGGGTCAGTTCCTTGTATGTGAATCCTGGGAGTAAGTCCAGGATTTCATACCCAGATTTAAGAGGTCACTTTGGCCAGCTCCCTCTTCTTTGTGATTTCCCCACTCTTCCATATGCAGGGCTGCATTTTCCTGGTGTGCTGGATGGAAAGCCAGGGCTTTAGCTCCTGTCCTGTCAGGCATTTTTCACAACTGTGTCCACTTTGAGAATGAAGCAGTTTAAAAAAAAAAAAAAAAGGAGGAACAAAATAATGGAGATCTCTTCACAGTCTTTAGACCACAGGGATCCCTTTTCCCAGTTCTTTTGGTCAGAGGGAAGAATTTTGTCTTACACTTTTTTTTTTTTTTTTTGCCTAAGAAACCACTGTTGCCACCACCACTGTAGGAATCTAGTTCATGACTAAGACTGGCTTTGGCACCAAGCTAGGAAAATCAAAAGGGTAAAACAAACTGAGAGTACCCCTCCAGTCTTTGTCCTGCTGGCCCACTCTTCCAGTCTTCCAGCCAGAAAGAGAGAGTTCATCTTGATGTTTTACTGTCCATGTTTACTGCACAGTTCAGAGATTCAGGCTGCCCTAGGAGATATAGCAGGGGGAGAAAACCTCGGGAGACTTAATCCCCAAGTGATGATTGATTTTAATGTATCAATTTGACTGGGCATTGGGGTACCCAAACATTTGATCAAACATTATTTTGGGTGTGTCTGCAAGGTTTTCTGTGAAAGAAATTAATATTTAGGTTGATAGACTGAGTAAAGCAGATGGCCCTCCCCAATGTGTATGGGTACCACCCAATCAGTTGAAAGCCTGAATAGAACAAAAAGGCTGATCTTCCCATGCGTAAGAGGGAGCTCTTCCTGCCTAACTTCGAGCTGGGACATTGTTTTTTTCCTTCCTTCAAACTTGAAGCATCATCTCTTCCTAGGGTCTTGAGTCTGCCAGTTTGTGGTTCTATGCCAGCGGCTCTCCTGGTTCTCAGACCTTCAGATTCAAATGAAACTACACCTCAGCTGTCCTAGGGCTCCAGAGCACTGGCTGAAGCTCTTGAGTCCTTTCAGCCTCTATAATCACACGATCCAATTTCTTACAATAAATCTCTCTCTCTCTCTCTCTCTCTGTGTGTGTGTGTCTCTCTCTCCATATGTATATATATACATATATATATATACACACACACACACATATATATACACACACACACACACATATATATATATATATATATACACACATATATATATATACTCTCCAAGGTTTACTGCCTATTTATATTTCTTCTTCTGGATTTGTTTATATCAGTTCTCTCTGTTAGACTTTTAAAAATCTTTTTCTTATTGATATTCTTAGTTAATATTTATATATAGTCTATTATTGTTAATAACATAGCAAATACCTTTCCCCATCTGTCTCTTGTCTTTCTCACTTTATAGTAACTTTGGTTTTATATATATATATATATATATATATACACACACACCATATATATATGGCATACCATATATATATATGGTAAACCATATATATATAAACATATGTGTGTGTGTATATATATATATATATATATATATATAGTGAGAGAGATGTGATATGTATGTGTATCAAAGTGAGAATATAACATTTTAGACTTATAGCAGCAAAGTCTGAATCCTCTCACTGTTTCATATGCTCATCAACTTCTGGTATTATTAGATTTTTAAGTATTTGCCAATATGACATATATGAAGTGATACCTCAGTGTTTCATTTTTCTGATTACTAGTGATATTGGGCTTCTTTTCCTAAATTTACTGCCCATTTATATTTCTGCCCCTTGTGGCTCCTCCAGCCTCGTGGACTCCTGCTCACACCTGTGCTCCAGAAACACTGTGTTGCTTCTTTCTTCTTCAGAATACCAGGCATTTTCACACACTGACTTCCTAACTGGCACCTTTATATTTAAAATAACCAGCGACAACTCCCTCTCTCCCTTGACTTAAATACATACATGTATATATTATATATATATATATAATATATATATATATATATATATGGAGAGAGAGAGAGAGAGAGACATCTCTAAGTGTGTATGTATGTACATATATCTCTATGTATATGTGTGTACAGATATCGATATATACATACATATACACATATATGCACATACCCTGTTGGTTTTCTCTTGAGAACGCTGACTAATAACAACCCCTGTTTCAGTTGTGCTTTTAGTTTTCATTTCCCTTTCCAACCCACCTGTTATTGTTTACTTGTCAGAGTCGTCAGATAGTTCCTTTCATATTCTCTCCAGGGTTTTTAGTTGTCAGTAGTAAGAGAGAGATTAGAGTGTGCTCGTTACATTTTTGCTAAAGCCAGAATGTCCCAGTTCACTTATTTTTAACTGTTGTAAGTATTACATGAGGTGAATATACTACAATGCACTTCTCCATTGATAAGCATTTGGGTTTTGTCCTCATATTTTCAGTGAATATATGTGGAGCTTCTCCAGAATATATACTTACATGTGGAATTGCCTAGATGTAGGGTATACCTATCATCAAATTTACTGAATAATGCCCAAATGTTCTCCAAAGTGATGATATAACAATTTAGACTTATAGTAGCAATGCCTGAGTCTTCTCACTGTTTCGTATGCTCATCAACTTTTGGTATTATTAGAATTTTAAGCATTTGCCAATATGATATGTATGAAGTGATACCTCAGTGTTTTATGTTTCTGATTACTAGTGATATTGGGCTTCTTTTCCAGTTTACTGCCCATTTATATTTCTTCTTCTGGATTTATTTATCGGCTTTCTTCTGTTAGACTTTTAAAAATCTTTTTCTTATCAATATTCTTAGTTAATACTTATATATATGTGTGTGTGTATATATATATATATAGTCTGTTATCCTTAATATGCATAGAAAATACTTTTCCCCATCTGTCTCTTATCTTTCTCATTTTGTTTATAGTAACTTTGGTCTATAGAAGTTTTTATGTTTAATGCCAGAGAGGGAATCATTGTAGATACCTTCTTCTTCCTTACCCTCTATATTAAGTTAGTTTCCAAACCCTATTGATCTAGATATCCAACCCTGTCTCTGCCATCTAGGCCACATTAACTGCTTCTGCTCTGGTTCAGGTTCTACCTGCCTCTCTCCTGGACAATTACAACAGTTTCTGAATAGTTCCCCATATCCGCTCTCACCTAGACACACAGTCTTTACAGGGTACTTTAAAACATGCAAGTCCAGCTATTATTCTGGTTAAAACCTTAAGTGGGTCTCCACTTAGAAGACCAAGTGTAAGCTACTTCACCTGGCAAACAACAACCAATCACTCCACCAGGCTCTGCTCGTTGCTGGCTCCTCCAGCCTCATGGACTCCTGCTCACACCTGCGCTCCAGAAACACTGCGTTGCTTCTTTCTTCTTCAGAATACCAGGCATTTTCACACACTGACTTCCTAACTGACACCTTTATATTTAAAATAACCAGTGACAACTCCCTCTCTCCCTTGCTTCAGAGAAATATTTCCAAGGCTTCAGGATGGAGCGGGAGGCTCTGGCACAGAATGAATAGCTGCTATGTACCAGACACTTCCACCTATGTTATAGTCACATTTAATTTTCACGGCAACACTCTGAGTATAGACAACTGACCTCATTTTATAGACAAGGTGGCTGATGCTCAGAGATGTTAAGCAACTTACTAAAGACACAAAGCTTGAAAGCAGCAGAACCAGAGACTGAACCCAAGTGTTTGGTGCTCTAGTTACGAATGCAGAGCCTTTCGTGGCTCATAAGGACTGTATTTGAATCCTGGCTCTGCCACTCCCTAGCTTTATGACCATGTGAAAATCACCTCACCTCTCTGAGCCTTGGTTTGCTCGTTTGCAAAATAAGAAAATTGTACTTAATGGTCTGTAAGCTTCTTTTCCTCCTGGAGACAGAATTCTCTGCAATACCCACATGGTCCTATTCATTCATTCAGTACAGCACTTCATGCTGAGAAGAGTCAACTTTCTGATAATCCCAAGTCAGCAGAAACCTAATGATCTTCTCTCACCCCCTTTAAAGTTTTTACACCAGTTTCTGAACTAGCACAACAACTCCTGCCAAAAGTCTGCATGTCTAGGCTCATGCCTGGCTTATTGCATCTTTTCCTGGAGCCAAAAATCCACTAGAAAAAGGAGACAATAAATCCAAACACAACATTCTCATGAAATTACATTAAGTTCTGCTTACTCCCTGAGTGACTCTATGTAACCCTCGGCCCCACTTTGAGCCTTGATGTCCTCACATGTACAAAAATGAGGTTTGGTTTGCAGTAGACCGAAGTCCAACCTTCTATGATACTGAGACAGTAAAAACCATCTGTGGCATGAATTTGCTAACAAAAGAGTGAACTATGAAATAAAGCCCCAGTCTCCTAGAGAAAACCAAACCTCAGCATGTTCAGGCTGAGAATTTTAGAATTCTCAGTTACTGTCTCAATTTTAAGGTAAGACTGCAGGAAAAATTTCCCAGAGAGCAATGATTTAAAACTGAGGAAAGGAGGGAAGGAGAGGAGTAAAACGAAGTTCCATCTTACCCAGGGTGGACGTTTAAGATGGTGCAAGTATGCATAGACTTTGAGTCAGGTGATCTTAGTTTAACTCCCCGTGCCATCATTCACCAGCTGTGTAACCTCAAGCCATGTCACTTAACCTCTCTGGGCCGGTTTCATTATCTGTTAAGAAATAGGCTAATTGTTCTTAACCACAATTACCTGTGAGGCTTACAGGAGCAAGCATGTGAAAGTAGCTGTTTATTACAATGTAGGTGTTCAAAATAGCTCATTTATTTTCTTGTGTATTTTCTATTTAATGAAAATTAGGGGCTGCCAAGAAGACACAAAGAAACTGAAGGCCAGATGTTTTCAGACAACATGTCTATAAAAAAATGTGCTCTAGCAGCATCCTGAATCACAGAATCCTAAAACTAAAAGTGACTCTAGCAATGATCAATTACAGAATGATTATGCTAGCTTTACTAAGCTGTATCCCCTGCCATTTGCCACTGATTGAATACCAGCACTGATGGGGAGGTCACTGCTTTCCAGAATTCATGAAGAGAGGTGGGTTGGGGCAAATCATTGGAACTTCAAATGTCGGACCCAATGAGCCTTTCAATAATGAAGTCTCCCTGTGTCCTCATTTATAATCTAACCATTACTGAACTGTTTGCAGTTTCTAACACACTCCTGTCATTCTACCAAGCTTTGGTCCTTACTGTTCTCTCTCCTTGGTTACCCTCTCCCTGCTTTCCCCTCTTCTTCATCCTTTAAGATGCATCTTAAACATAACCACCTCTGAGAAGTCCTCAATGAACTTCCCACTCCAAGCTGGGTTAGGAGCTTCTCTGTACCCTCTAGGTCCTTTTATAGAGCATTCAATTAATGTAAGTGATATTATCTCTTTATATATTGGTCTCCCTCATTAGACTGGGGTTTACAAAAGTGAGTACCTTTACTTCCACATGTCTATATCATCAGCTTCTTGAATAGAGTCTAACTCAGGAACGTAACTATAAACTCTGAGGAGCTGAGCCACCCAAAAGAACAGAGAGGTCTGTGCAGAGGAGGCAGTGGCTGTGTCGCACTGGGAGAATCCGCCCAGCAAGTGAACTCGGATCTGGTCTCCTGCATGGCATAAAATCGAAAAGAAAGGCTTTTATTCCAAAAATGCTCTGGGAATGGTTTTTGTTTTATGTCTGTCTGCCACCATCTGAATACAAGGAAAAGCTGGTTGAAAAGATCGCAATAGACTTTTCTTTTCTTCCCCCATAAACCATACCCAGCAAATGGGTGGAAGGCTTGGACACATATCTCAGCCACACTATGTTCCAGGAACAAGACAGTAACTGTTCTTCAGGTTTATTTGAACAGGACAATGTGGCGTAATGCCATTAAATTGTAACCAAGTTATTTGATAATGTGGGAGTAGGAGAGAGAGACATTCTGCAATCCAAATACTTTGCATTGTGCTAGGTGCTTTCCACACATTAGTGCACAATATATCTGTGAGGATAAGGATTATCGTCCATTTCACATATGTAGAAACTAAAAGTCTAAAAGTTAAATAACTTTAAACTAGTCCTACATCTAGGAGGAGACAAATCCAGGTATAATTCCAAAATGTATGCTTTTTTGTAACAGCCCTGTAACCAATACGTTAGAGGTTGTAAATTACCTATCCAATACTTATTTTCCTCTTTGTGCTGCAATATGGAACTCCTATTCTTTGCCAGGCAAACTGTCATAAAAATAAAGCTACATTTCCTAGCTCTTCTTACAGTTGGAGAAGTCACAGGACAAAGTTCTGCTCAAGGGTGGTGTAGTTAGACGGGGCTGGGGGGCTTTAGAGAAGGCTCCTGGAAAGGAATAGTGTAAGTGTCCTTTTGTTTCCCCCAATTTCTCCTGCTGCTAAGCTAAAACCAAATGCAATATCTGGATTCCCCGAAGCCGTGTTGGACCTTGAGGTGATTTTGAAGATGGAAGCCATGTGCTAGAATGGGGGTGTCCCTGATTACCATAGAGCCCTCAACTAACTCTGGGATTTCAGACTTCTTTTGTATAATAGAGGAAATCCTCATGTGCTTAAACCTCTGTTTCTGAGGCTGATAAAATATTATGAAGTCTAGGCTGAATCACAAACTTACTGTGGAGCTTTAGGCAAATTATTTAAACATTTTAGACCTTGATTTTTTTTTTTTATGTGGAAAATAAGTAAATTGAATTAGAGCAGCATTTTGAAATGTTCTAAGTTATTATAATAACCGGGCAACCAGCACTGCTGGGTCTAAAAAGACCAGAGAATATCAAAGTCCTTTTCTCAAGGATTTCCAAGGTAGTTAGGAAGACAAGCAGAACATTCATTCACTCATTCATTCATCCATCTATTCATCCAGGGTAGTGAATGCTGTAGAGTACTGTCCAGATGCCCAACTAAGATCATTCCCCTAATTGCCAATAGTGTTGGTTACTGACAGCTCACAGCTGACTTCCTGTTCAATATTTATCTTTGGTTGAAGGGTACTCCCCCAAGCAAAGCTATGACTGGTTTCTATGGGCAGTCCATATCCATTAGTGGATTGATGTCAAAGGTACAAGAGCCTGGTCCCCTGGCCTCAATTTGTGACAATTCAGAAACGCCATTGAAACAGCAGAGCCTCTGATGCTGCATCTCAGTTCAACTTCTCCTTCCACTGAATCCTGCTTTGCTTACTCCCTTGTGGCTGGTATTTCCTGAAGCACTCACCAGTAAAGTTTCTGTATGTAAATATCTGCTTTAGAGTCTGTTTCCCAAGGCATTAAACCTCAACCTAAGACAGTTGGTACCAAGAGTGGCTCTACATTGGGATTTTAGAGGTGAATCACCTGCCATTTGGCTGGCAATTAAGAACCCATTTCTGGAGCAGGGAGAGTACTGCTAGAACCCGGCATGCGATAGCCCACCAAATGGGAGAATTTTCACTCTCAGGGAGCTGAGATGGGGTTATAGTAAAAGGAAAGGCACCCACAGGTGTAATATATCAGATATTCAAGAGCTATGGAGGAAAGCACAATTATTAAGACTTAAGACTGCAATGAGATGCTGCTGCTGAGTGCTGTCAATGTATTGGAGGAAGTCGTGAAGGCTTGAAGTGATTATTCACTAATTTAAGACAAATTGTGAAAGTCAAAGGGCCTCCTTGACAGCATATTCTTATCTCCTGCAGCTGGAGGGCAGAAAAGCTGAAAATCAGGCCCATGACTTAATTTCAAGGGCAGCAGAGTTTCAGTGAAAGTTTAATTTACCACCCTGACAGAGGAAGGCCAGGGCTCTGGTCAGGAGGAGTGGGACCCTTAGATGTGGGCTAAGGATATCTAGGTTGAAGCCCTTGAGAACCTGAAAACATTGATATTCCAGATCTGCTTGTACCTCCCAGGGTGCAGAAGTGGTTCAGTCTTCCCAATTATGGGCTAATTCTTCCTTCTTGCTTGAAAATGACAGAGAGGACTCCACCTGTCAAGGTAGAACACTTCTGGTCTTTTTCCAGGCCAGCAGACCAAAAACAAGGATCGACTCACAACATAATTCTGCCAGGTACTTGCTGGGATTCCAGGAAAGGGAACAGACCCCAAAGGAGCTGTAGGGCCCAGCCAACTTGTGCCGTCAGGAGCCAGAAGTGTGTGTCTAGAATTGGATCCTGAGGATGCAAGACGGGTGGAGGGTATAGATAGTTGAATAATGGAGAGTTTATTGATATGGGAGCACTCAGTAGTGTTACACAGGATTTAACACATGGTAAAGACCCTGAGAGACAGTCTTAATACGCGACTGGATTTGGTGTAGGTATCCTTCAGGAGGCCACTTTAGGGGCTCACACTAACTGAAGTAGACAAGCCAGGGCTGAGAAGAAAGGAATAAATCAGAAGACTCAGAGTAGTGAGCATGCCGGGTGGATCAACTACATAAAGCCAGAGAATCTGACCTTCAGTAAATATACCCTGAGCATTCCAGTGGGGAAAGGCACTATGATAGTGTCTTGGGATACTAGGATCAATAAAACACAGCCCTTATCCTCATGGTACCTGTAAGCTGTGATTATGAAGCAATGAGACTGAGTTCTAAAAACAAAATCACTCAGAATAGATGGATATAAATGGGTGTGACTCTTGTAAGAAGTCCCTTTGGGAGACTCCAGGCATCTCACTCATCTGGAGAAATCAGGGGAGGTGAAGTCATGCAGACTCGGGTTTAAGGGTTTAAGCCTGGTTTTGATACAATTTGATTAGTTTAAACCTAAAAGACCTTGGGAAAACTGTTTAACTTCTCTGCACTCAAATTTTCTCATCTGTAGAACTCAGATGATCATATCTGCTCTGGTGGGGCGGTATCCCATTTAAATTAAAGTAAGATCACATAAACAAAATGCCTGGTCCATTAAACACATTATAAACACCCAATAAAAGTTGGTTTCTTTTTCCTTCTCTTATGATTCTATTAACTCTGCCAACTCCCTTTTGTAAAGTGACATTTAAGTTTAGTCAAACAAGAAAATTCATCTTGCTTTTTCTTCCTTCTTTCCTTCCCTCTATGTCTTCTTTCTCTGGTTTATTTAACAAACACGGACTAGAGCACCCATTATGAGCGAATCCCTGTTTCTATCACTCACTTCCTCTTTACCTGGCTCTGAAAGACTTTTGACTAGTTTTACACAATGTATGTAGATTTACAAGGCGAAGATTTGCCCTTCTAGGAGATACATCCCTTGGGTCCTGAAACTGCAGGTAATGCTGCAGCCATAGCAGCTTTCCTGGAATAAGCCTTAGTCTTCACAGTGTGACATGCTTGAGAAGTCTGCCCTCACTGGGATGTCTGACCTGCACACCCCAAGTTCAATAGGAAAAGAAAGAAGTGACAATACAGAACGAAAAATGCAAAGGTGCACTATCTCATGTGTCATCGTCTTGTATTTCATTTGTCATTAATATTAATAATGAAAAAATACTTGGTGTTTACAGTGGGTCAGATACCGACCCTGGACAAGAGATGAGGGAGACCGCCAAGATGAGACTCAGCCTCTGAGGGCTCCGAGTCCAGTGGTGGCAGCTGACTGGCTCACAGGTAACTATGCCACCTGCTAGGAGACCTAACAAAATCTACTGGAAGGAGATGCCTCTGTCCAGGGCTCTGAAGGCTTCATATAGGAGGCAACCCTTAGCCTGAGACTTAAGGATGAGATGGATGGAGTGAGGAGGATGGTATTTCAGGCAGAGGGATCAGCATGTATGATGGCCAGAAGAAGCAAGGAACATTGGATTAACTACTAGTTGTCCATTAGATGCTGGGAAAGTGCAGGTTGGCTGGAATACAGGAGAGGTTAGCAGGTCACACAGGGACAATGTGCTCAAATTTTAGTGTTATCCTAGCTTACTCCTTGATGTCATCCTAGTTTATGCCTGTTATCCAAGTATTATAATAACAGCATTGCCTTTCACCCTCGAAAATATCCCCATTTGGGCAATCAATTGTAGAGTCACCTGGTTTAAAGTAGAAGAGACATATGCTCCGGTCTGTATTGGAGGATGCTCACTCTAGTTGCCGTGTATCCTAGCTTGGAATAAGACTAGAGACTTGATAATGGCCTTTTAAGGTCCCATCCAGCTCCAGCATTCTCTGATCCAGATAGTTTTTAGATCACTTTTGGAATAGCACATAACTGTCTTTTACTAATGTATAAATGCCTAAGGAGCTCACAAATGTAGCAGAGTTGAGAGGAAGATGCTATCTCTCTGGTCTGAGATGCTCTGCGCAAGAGAATATGGGTCTGGACCTTGATCATGAAGGATGGATAGGATTTAAATAGACAGAGAGGTATGAAGTGGACATAGCGTGAGCCAAGGTGCAAAGGTAGGGATGATGACGGAGTGCGATGAGAATGCCTAAATGAAGTAACCCTTACCAAAATGTCAGCAGCCATGATTGCCACTCAATAACAGAAGCAGCTTACAAGCATTTTCTTTTTTGTTATTTCTCCAAACTCCCTCCACATCCCTGTGAAGTGTGGAGGAAGTGTGTTAACCTGTGTGTTCCCAGAGCACTTTAAGCCCAGCCCCGGAAGCCATTCCATATGCACAGAGGGGCTCAGTAGAGAGTCTGCCTCCTCCACTATAGGTTCCCAAGAGCAGCACCAAGCATCCCTATAGCTTGGAGGCTTGGAACAGAGAAGACACCCAATACTGTTGGCTGATCAACTGGCCCGGGAGAAAACAAAGGCTCAGAAACGTTGAGTGACTTGCTGAAGTCATATGTGGTGAACAGATGCTGGTACTGGACCTTGAGTCCAAGACTCTAGAACCCTGTTCTTGCCACTGAACCATGTGGCCAACAGATATAAATCAGTGGCCCAAGCACAGACATCATAGCATTGTGAGGTGGTACAGTTAGGAAGTGATTTTAATTCTACAGGGTTTACATCTATCAGCCTCTTTCCAAAGCGATTCCTCACTTTACATATCCCTCGGTCTTTGCATGTCCTTCCACCCAGCATGACCTTCCCCTCCATCTCTCCATAAAATCTCACACATCCTTCAAGCGGCAGCTGGAGTGTACCTCCTATGTGGTCGTCTTCCTGCCACACTGACTGAGTGAGTAACCCCTCCTCTTTGCAGTCATAGTATCATGCTCAAACAGCAATTACCAGCATGTAATCTACATTGTACAGTAGGGCACTTACATAGTAGAACACATAGCAGAGTCTTCCTTCTGTGTCACACTGTGACCACTGAAGACAAAGGAATCTATCTTGTTTATCTTTATATTCACAGCATCCAGAATAGTTCCTGGTACATTGTACCAGGCATTTGATGAATATTTGTTTAATGAATGAATGAATCTGCTTAGCCCTTATCCAGAGCTCTAGCTGTGATGCTATCCTAATTGTACCCTTATCTGGTTTTCAGTTGGGTTCAGCCCATGGGAAGCCTTAGCAGGAGATCACAGGCTGGGAGGAGAGGGGTGAGCTGTTCATTCCTCTCTCTGACTTTGAAGCTTGGAGGGGGATGTATTCGTTTATTAGGGCTGCCATAACAAAATATCACAGGCTGGGTGCATAAACAATGGAAATTTATTTTCTCACAGCCCTGGAGGCTGGAAATCTGAGATCAAGATGTTGACAGGATTGGTTTCTTCTGAGGTCTCTATCTTCTCTGTGTCCTCACATGGTCTTTCCTCTCTACATGTCTGTCCAAATTTCTTCTTCCTATAAGGACACCTGTCATATTGGATTAGGGCCCACACTAATGACCTCATTGTAATGTAATTATTTTATGGAGACCTTATCTCCAAATACAGTCACATTATCAGGTATTGGGGGTTAGGGCTTCAACCTGTGAATCTGGGAGGAACATGATTCAGCCCATAGCAGGTGCTAATGGCTCCCTGCTATTGTGAGGTCCTGGGTGCTAGTCCCTAACTCTACCTATACCTCTGTAATAGTGTCTTATAAATTCTATTTAGCTTGAACCCTTTACAGGTATACTGGCTGCTTCCTGGCAGGTCCTCACAGATACAGATATTGACAGCCATGGTAATAATCATCTACAACTACTATTAAGTTTCTTGGGAAGAGAAGCTTAATGCCAGCTCTGTGAGAAATTCAAAGTCAAATAATAGACCCTTCTCCCTCTCTGTGCCTCATTCTTTTCATCTGCACAATGGGATACGAACAGCAGCCCCATTACAGAGCCTTGTCAGAGTCCACTGTGATGAAGGGTGGGACAGCTTTACAAACTGGGAAGAGCAGTCTAAGACTGAAGGTGAACTGAGTCCGCAGAGTAGATCCATTTTACAAGAAGCAAAGAACAGCTTACACTCTGGATTCCCAGGTTAGGAGCCTGCAGTTCAAACCTGCAAGAATTGGGGGTCCTCTGAAGGGACTAAACACTGCTGCCGACAAGAGATAGGGGGTGCAATGTGGGCCATGGCATTTTTTTCTGGTCCTCAATCAATAGGACCTCTTGTCAGGATAAGGTCTAGGAACAAGGGAGGGTCTCTTTGTTCCTCCTTGGTAGTAATGACCTAGCTCATGGGTTTGCTGAGTATCTGTGGAAAACAGTCCAGTCAGAGAGACTGGATATATCTATTTATGATGATATTGACATAGAGAGGACCAGTATGTTCACACAAAGGCCATGTTTCCTGTTTCTATAAACATCTTCAATGTGAGAAACAACTTCGATGGGCCCATAGGCACAATTTATGGTGATTTGTGCCAATATAAATCAGACACACATACCATCCCAATGAAATCACGCAGATCATTGATTTAGGGTAATGAGGACCTGCAAGCAGGGTGGATTCCAAGGCAACTTATTTTTGCTCTCCTGTGATTGGTTAGCCTTTGCCTCTGGGACCAGAAATGGCCTATTTGGCCATGAAGTGCCAACGAAAATGGTGCAAGCTCTGGCTTAGATAGTGTGGGCTCATTGCCAGCATGGGACCACAAGCCTTAGTTTCTCCTCTTTAAGACTGAGTTAACAGGGCTGCCTCAAGGGGCTGTTGGGCTGGGAGGTCAAATGGCGCTCCTTAGTGATAAATGTCACTAAATTGCAGTTAGCAGGTACTTCTTTAGTGCTAGTTGATACTCCCTTTCTCTAAGATCCTAGGATTGTTTTGTTAATGTCTTGGAATTTTAAATTGATCTTCAAATTGGCAGAAGCTGAGCCAGTCACAGGAGTGACCTCCGAAGGCAACCTGAAGCACTTGCAATGTACTCAGAGATAATGAACATGACCCTAAGGCCCCAGCAGGAACTCTCTGACCAAATGTTGAAGACCACAAACACTTTCATTTGCACTATTTCCTTTGGATGCTGATTCTCATAACTATCTTTTGAGAGGAGTAGGTGGTTTACCTATGTTTTTAGTAATAATTATGAAATAATAAAAATGGAATAATAATGTAGTATCATAGTAAGTCAAGTTGCAGTCTACAGCATTGTACTATCTCTTGGGGATTAAAATGGTTCACAGGTTACTGGGATTCCCTGGCAGTTTCTAAGAAAGAAGGTTACAACCAACCCTCTACAATGTAATTAGATTGAGTTACCTGCATCTTCCACAGGCCAATTGTTTCCCAGCCTATTCAGCATTTATTCTACTTTAGAGCAGCAGAAAATATACACGGCGTATCTCCTGTCACTCATCCTTGGGGATTGTTAGTTTCATGGATTCAGAAGATCTGACTTTGGCACCTAACTCTGCTGCTCACTCACCATGACACCATGTGCAGTCATTTCCCCACTCTTGGCCTAAGTTTCTTTATTAGTAAAAAATCCTACCTGATTCAAAGGAAGATAAGAGGAGACCCATTGAGAAGATAAGAGTATGGTAGTTTGTAACCTGACTAATCAGGCCAAAAAAAAGGATGTTTACTTTTTCTCCTCAAACCTCAGCCTTGTTCTACTTTAGTCAAAGACACCAGCATCATCTATTTCCTCTTGATTTTTTCACCCACCACAGGCCATTCATGAGCAAGCCCTGC
Organism: Cebus imitator; assembly: GCF_001604975.1. Classification (NCBI taxonomy): domain Eukaryota; kingdom Metazoa; phylum Chordata; class Mammalia; order Primates; family Cebidae; genus Cebus; species Cebus imitator. The sequence continues at coordinate 4,254,784 of NW_016107478.1, read as the reverse complement.
CAACTCTATTTCCTTAGATGTAGCGTGATCCTTTTTGTTGTAAAGTATTTATTTTGACATATTTTAATTTTTTATTTTAAAATTATTTTGACTTAGAGAAATGTTGCAACACTTATACAAAAACTTGTGTTGTATCCTTCATCCAGATTTCCCAAATGTTAACATTTTGCTAGGTTTCCTTCCCCACCACTGTGTGTGTGTGTGTGTGTGTGTGTGTGTGTGTGTGTGTGTGTGTCTACTGCTGGTCATTCAAGTTTTAGCTCAAATGACTCCTCTTAAAGGTTGTCTTCCTAAGCCCATGGTCCCACCCTATGGTGCCATTCCAATTGCAGTTCTCTACAGAACACTAAACTCCAGCTGATATTTTTCTTGGCTCTTTATTTACTGGTTACCTCCCTGCTTCCCCATGACGATGGAAGTCTTATTGGAGAATTGACCTTGTGTCCCTTCCCTTCTTCACAGCTGAATCCTCAGAGCCTAGAACAGAGGCTGCACAGAACTGGTACTTAATCATTATTCTGCTGAATAAGTGAATTGGGGAACGGCTGTGTCTGTCCTGTGCAAGCTCTTAAGTGGCATGCAGCATGTTCTCTGCAGTCAAGGTATAAGTGTCCTTTGGAGCCTATACTGACTACAGTATTCACTTCAATCATGAAAACATTTGTCTGCTCTTGCCCTGGGAGGAGATTACTTAACGCACAGCTAACATTTGGGTGTTAGGTCTCCAAGCAAGAGAAAGAAAACCAAACAAACTGCACACCCATAGGAAGAGAGTATGGCAACTTAGTTGTTTGCATTTGGGCTCTGGAGCTAGAATGGTGTGTTCACATGCAGGTTTCCACTTACTGCTGTGATCTTAGACAAATTACTTAAACACTCTGTATCTGTCTCCTTATGTGTAAAATAGAGATAATAAAAAATCTTCATAAACTTGTTGTGTGATTAAATATATTAATATGTTTAAACTGCTTAGAGTCATGGCTGGCACATGGCAAGTGTTCAGTAAATGTCATCATGATAAATAGTTACATAATTGAGAGCAGATGGTGCATACTGTCCTATAACCTTTTTTTAACTTGGCAAGATATTCTAAATATTTCATATCAACAAATATTCTTTTACCATATTATTAATGGCTAAAAATTTTCTGTCATATAGATGCACTATAAATTTCCTGTGATATTTAAATTGATTCCGATTTTTTTTATTATCAACAATGCTACTTTGAACATCCTTGTACATATATCTTTTCACACATCAGCAACTCGTTCTCCTTTTTGTATTCCTAGAAGTGGAATTGGTGGGCCAAAGGCTATGCATATTTTCTGACCTGAAATACAGATTCCAAGTGCCCAAGACAGTTTGTCCCAACAGAGGCATTTCCTCAGAGACCCAAGTCCAGAGGCGAGGGCAGCTCCTAATCTTAGCCATTTCCCTGTCACTCTCTCTCCCCTGCGCCAGCCAGGCTGCAGCCAGTGTGTCCAGCTGAGGCCACGGAAGGTTCCAATAATCCTGTTTACTCGGCTCTGGGCAGGAACACAACCTGGATGTTCTCTCTTCAGGGGATATCAGGGACTTTTGCTTTGAACTTCATCCAAGAGACTAAAAACAACCACATCCACCACGTCTGCTGTTTCACTACTGGCCTCACCCCTGTTGCTTGACCCTGTTGACTGGCTGTTTTTACAAAAGCATCGACACTTTTCAGATCCTTTTCAATCATGGCTTTCCCACCCCCGTTACCCAGCAGAAACCCTTCTGTTCTTTAAGACTTACCTGAAGTGCCACCTCTTCCAGGAAGCCTGTTTCCCTTCACTCCATGCCTCTCAGTGTGAGGAAAGGAAAAACTCCAGGTAGTGGAGCCAGATACATCTGGGCAGAACAGTAGCACAGCTCCTCTCAAGCTGTGTGTCCTTCTCCTTGGGTGTTTTCTTTCTTAGCCTCAGCATCCTCTGCTAAATTCACAGGTAAAATGACGATCCTAACACAAACCTCCCAGCGTCTTTGTAAGGTGGTGTCTTTAAGCTCCCAGTAAGATTGGTACCAAGGCAGGTGATTTTTAAAAAAGGAATGGTGTGTCTGTGTCATGAGTGGGAGCTGAACAATGAAAACACATGGACACAGGGAGGGGAACAACACACACTGGGGCCTGTTGGAGGATTGAGGGAAGAAGAGCATCAGGAGAAACAGCTAATGCATGTGGGGCTTAATATCTAGGTGATGGGTTGATAGGTGCAGCAAACCACCATGACACATGTTTACCTATGTAACAAACCTGCACATGCTGCACATGTATCCCAGCACTTAAAATTTTTTTAAACAGGGGGAATAGTGTTTTTGGGCTGTTTGTTTTTATGTTTAGTTTTTGGTCTGCTTGCTTGTATGCTGGGGCAAGATTGTTCTTTTCAAATTCCCCAAGAGAAGGAGGACGCTCTTGTCTTTCTGATGGTCTGAGCAATCCTTACACATCCTCTTCCCTACTACCCTGCTTAAAGAGAGATCCATTATTCCAGAAGGGGAAGGGTAGGCCAAGACTGGTACTGAGGCTGACAGGGTGGAATGGCCTGTATCAGGCAGGGATTCTCCAAGATGGCAAAATAAACTATAGTGGCTGCTGTTTCCAAAGACAGGGGCCGTGTCCTGCTCCCACATAGCATCCCCAATCCAGGAGGGGCAGAACCTCTGGATGCGCAAAAGAAAAAGCCAAAAGACCACGTGCAGGAGAACTGTCCCCTTTAAATGGGGCACAGCACAGTACTGCAGAAGCAGATCTAGACTCTCCATTCCCACACAATCTCACCTTGGCTACAGACTTTTAAATATAGGACAGATATATTTTAACAAAGAGAATCTGTTATTCTAAAGAAAATCCTCTGGGTCAGCAATGTGTAAGAACTCGGGGTCACTGTGTGTTATTATTGCTTTGGGAATTTAGATTTTTTTTTTCTTTTTCTTCTTCTTTTTTTTTTTTTTTTTTTTTTTTTTTTTTTTTTTTTTTTTTTTTTTTGAGATGGAATCTCACATTGTAGCCCAGGCTGGAGTGGAGTGGCAAGATCTTGGCTCACTGCAACCTCTGCCACCCAGGTTCAAGCAATTCTCCTGCCTGAGCCTCCTGATTAGCTAAGCCTACAGGCACACAACAACATGACTGGTTAATTTTTGTATTTGTAGTAGAGATGAAGTTTGACTGTGTTGGCCAGGCTGGTCTCGAACTCTTGACCTCAGGTGATCCACCCCCTTCAGCCTCTCAAATTGCTGGGATTACAGGAGTGAGCAATCATGCCCAACTTGGAATTTTTTTCTTTTTATTGTTTAAAGTTTTAATGTCTATCTCAGTGGCCAGGATAGTGAAGCATACACAATTTGGAGAGCTTTCTTTCAGAAAACAAATACAAAATGCCTATGGCCACTCCAAGTTACCCAGCAGGAGGGAAAGTGAGATGGAGGCAATGTGGGAGTGGAAGGAGATGGCAATCTTCACTGTTAGAGGCTAAAATATTATGTTTTGGTAAATTTTATAATAATATCTGACAGCATGGACACATTACTGGGTCCCCCTCAGAAGAAGCCTGTGCAATGAAGGATTCAGAAGTATAAGCTTGCTAATGTCACCTTTGTAGTTGGGACATCTTTGTGCTGAAGACCAAAGACAGACCCTTGTCTTAAACTCCATTTCTTTTAAGCCCCCAGGATTTGGGGCAACCCCTACCCCATATAATGACGGAATTTCCTACCAAATTGGGGGTGGAGGTGGCAAGCCAGATTTATTTGATTTAGAAAAACACATAAATATGACACTTTTGCACAAAAGCATCATAAAACATCTTAAGTACATCATGCTCAGGAAATATCTTTATTTTTAAAAGGCAATCAAACAACATACTGAAGAAAATCAATCTGTTCATGGGTCTCAGTTTCCCCATCTCCAACATGGAAATGACATCAGCTACCTCATTGATTTGGTGTAAGAGTAAGATGAGCTAATACTCAGAAAGACCCTGGCACAGGAGAAGGTATTGTTTCCCAAGCATCTCTGTGATCCCTTCCCCTTGCCTGAGTTGGTACCAAGAAGACAGAGACAAATGGAACCAGCTCCTTTCCTCAGGGCACTTATAATCTGATCTCTCTGGGCTACTAAAAGGGTTAGCTGTTCAAAACTGAGCTTTGCAAAGCAGAGGAGGTGACAGGTTAGTAAGTGTTATCTTACAGATGAGAGAAACTCACTTAGACTGAGGCCCGGACAGTTCTGAGAGCGTCAGCTGGCTTTGGGAGCAAACTTTGATACAGCAGTCTGGTGGAGTTCATCTGAGGTCTAGCTAGATCTGCCTGGCTGTGTGTTCTTTGTAAGGTGAATCACTTAACTTCTGAGGGCCTGAGTTTCTACTGGGGTTTGGGGAGAATGTCAGAAGGACTAACTGAGATGAGTGTCCAGCACAGAACAGGTGCTCTATAGGTGGAAACATGTTCCGTTATATCCATTCCTACTCTGGTTGAGATCCTTTGGTAAAAAAATCATCCTCTTGCTCCCTGAGAAGCCATTTTTGGATCCTTCTTTTCTGTAAGAAGTCAATTTCAAGGTCCAAGCAGAGGGTTCAGGGTGCTTCCCCCTTGTACTTACTTCCATGGAATTGTATTTAAATGAAGCATCCTCCTTCAAGGAGGAAATTCAAACCACTTCCTCTTACTAGAGAGTTTTTGCAAGGCCTACTTTTCTTAATGTCTGGCCAGATGGCCGGCTGCGAAGTCAGAATCCTTTGATTTGGGGTTGGTTTTACGGCACTTTCTCCTGGTTCCTGTGCTGACTCAGGCCAATATGTTCAATATGTTCAATCCCCCAAGCTCACATCTCCTATCCAAGAGCTCTTCCCCATCATCTCCTGGTGGCTTTCTTGCTATTAGCAGCCTCCAGTCTGCCAAGCAGGCCTCACTCCAGTGAATTCTGTTTAACCCCAGTTGTCTTTTGCCCCTGGATGACTTTCCCCACTCCACTAGCCGCGTCTTTGTTGCACCTGTCTCATGAGGGTGAGGGACACCCTGATATCATGACTATGTATTAGACTGGGAGTCAGAAAACTGCAGCTCTGCCAGCAACATTTGCAGCCTCATGTATGTCCCTAAGCTCCCATTTCATCATGTTCAGAATAAAGGGGGCTGGATCAGATTAGCCCAAGGGATCCCCGAGGGAACCATCAACACCTCCCCCCACTGCCACCTACCACATGGTACTGCTTTCATTAAGGACTCCTTTCTTCCTATTCATTGGAACATCAAGGTTAAATTTTGGCATATCTCTTTAAATCATTCATTGAGCACTTGCTATAAACCAGGCCTGTGTGAGGCCTAAAGATACTTAAATGAATGACACAGTGCCTACTCTGAAGGAACTCAGAGAGAAAAGCATGAACTTTTGAAGATTATAAGAAAGCGGATATGCTAGGAAGGAACACCTCTGAGGTGTTGTCCCAGGTGAAGATCCACGTTGAATCTTGAGGATCAAGTCGGTCTCTGTGCTCAGATGAAGTCAAGGAAGGATGTTCCAGGAGGAGCAAACAGCAGGTGCAAAGGTTGAGAGTTGGTTCAGAGGTTTAGAATTAATTCACTGGGCCTGCCATGCAATGTTCATGTGTGAGCAGCAGAAGGGCCCCAGAAAGAGGTCAGAGCGTATAATAGGACCTGGGGCTTCCCTGTGCAGAAAGAGAAGCCTCTGTCTGGTGGTCATTTGTGGAAGTTGCCAATGCAATCAGGTCAAGGACCTTACCAAATCCAGAAAGCAGAAACTACTTGTTGAGCCTGGGAATCTTAGTTTCACAGCAGAATCTCTGACTAAGACCAGAGGAAAACAGCCTTAAAAGTAAGACAAATATTTAGATTTTTAAGAGCTAAGCCTACAAATTAGGAAGAGTGGGCAGCTTGAATGTCAGATGTGTACCTTTTTTCTCCCTAATTTAAAGCAGACTTTGTTTTCTGGTGGAAGATAGATTGAAATCCCCCTGCCTGCTCAATAGTATGACAGAAACCTACTTCTGAACTGCCAGTGTTTTATGTTATAGACAACCAAATTTAAGAAGGTAAAAGAAAAGAAAAGAGTGACATCGATATGGCTTTATATAGGAATGCAAAGAAATAAATTGTTCATTTAGGCTGAAGTTGTTCCAGTCTTAATTGTAGTAGAGGAGAAAAGTGAAATTTTTCCATCTCTTGGTCTTCTTTGCTTTCCCCTACCATGACCCTGATATATTCATTCCAAAAAAAATAAGAGCTTGCTCAGCAAAAGAGATGAAGTTTCACTTCCCTTCTCTCCATCCCTTCCCAATGTAGGCGGGAGCTGATTTTTACTGATACCTGCTCTGTGCTGGCCCTTTATGTACATTTACCTTTCACCATAAGACATGATTCTACAAGGAAATCACTACTTTCTCCGTTGTAAAGATGAGGTAACCAAGGCTTAAAGAGATTAGGTGAACTTGCTACAGTCACACAGCTCAGGTAATACTATGTGTTATTGTTGAGTTGGGATTTTGATCCCCCACTTTTTGCTGACACCAAAGCCCCTGCTCTTTCCACCTGTCCCTCTGGATTCCTATAATCTGGATATTTGCTTAACGGAGAGTGGCCGTCTATGTGTAGTATCTGTGGATGGAGGTCTTTAAAGAAGTGGAATATAATAAGCTCTGTTTAACCATTTCCTCATTTATTAATTTAACAAATACTTACTGGGCACCATGGTATGCCAGGCATTATTCTAGGAACTGGGAATACAGCAATGAATCAAACAGGTGAACCCCTGCCCTTGTGCAATTCACATTGGATAGGCAGAACAGTGCAGTGGGTGTGAATAAGGACTCAGGAGACAGACTCCTGGGATCACATCATAACTCTGCCACTTGTGAGCTGTGTGGCTTTGGATATATTATCTAACCTCTCTGTGCCTTAGTGTCCTCATCTATATAAAGGAGCAATAGTAGTATTCTCTTTTATAGCTGTTGTGATGATTGAATGAGCTGTTATTTGTAAACCAATTAAAACACATGAGTATTGCTAAATGAATAGTGGAGTTTCACAGACAATAACAAAGTAAGTAAAATATATAGCATATCCCACAATATTAACTATGAAGATAATAAATCAGGGAATGGGGATAGGATATGTTTGTGAGTCTGCAATTTTAGATAGGGTGGCCGGGGAAGACCACACTGAAAAGACATAATCTGAGCGAAGACCTGAAGGTCAATGAACCAACAGAAGCTGTGTTTAACACTTTCATTGACTGTTCAGAAGGTGCAGGATCCTGTGGCCCTGTCCCTGACTCTTGAATGTCAATTACCCTCCAATTATCCATTTGGGAATATGATTAACAAACTTCATTCTTATATTGTGATGTGATATTGATTATCCACGAGTTTGTGAGTCATCCTTTAAAGTGGTCTCAGAGACCACTTTAGAGTCTGTATACCTTGAAAAGGTACCTAGAAAAGGCTGTGTACCTAGAAAAGGCTATGCACCTTGAAAAATAAAGTCAGTTCTGGAACATTCCTCTGTAATAAGAACAAAATGACCGAAGTCACGGTTTACAAGGTGTACTCACAGTCCTTATCTCATAGATAAAGCTTGCCCCAGCTGGCTCCAGGACCTGTACATGGTGTGCCTGTATTCTGCTCTTGACATTCTCTCGGACCACATCTGGCTAAAATCCTTTGGTCTTGAAAGTGGAGGTGTGTACAATGAAACTGTTAAGTTTAATTCTCTCTTGAGTGGAAAGAATCCAATCTAGCCACGCTCCTGTTGCCCTAATCATGTAGGAATACTACTCAAATAAACTTTCTGGATGCCAGAATGCTTGAAGAACAATTTCATTTTGGTATATTCCCTTTATGCTCTCTGAAAATTATCTTTTCATGCTTCTAAGACCCACAGTTTAGGGATATGTTTAACAAATTGCAAACTTGTTACTATGATGTGAAATAAGAACACTGGCCTGGGAGGCTAGAGATAAGGCCTTAACAGGTATAATTTAGTAAGCAGGAAGAGACAGAAGAGTATTGGAACTCAGACCTGATTCTAGCTATTAAGCTGCAATTGCTTAGGCTTTCACTATAGACTGAATGTCTGTGTCCCTGAAAAGTTCATGTGTTAAAACCTAACTCCAAGGTAATGGTATCAGGAGGCAGGGCCTTTGGAAGGTAGATAGGTCATGAGGGCATGATCCTCATGAGGGAATAATCCTCATGAATGGGATTAGTGCCCTTATAAAAAGAAGAGCCCAGAGAGGTCCCTTATGTCTTCCACCGTGTGAGGATATAGCAAGAAGATGGCAGCCAGTGAACCAGGAAGTGGGCCCTTACCAGACACTGAGTCTGCTGGCAATTTGGTCTTAGACTTCCCAGCCTCCAGAACTGTGAGAAATAACTTTCTGTTGTTTATAAGCCACCCAGCCTATGATATTTTTGTTATAGCAGCTGAACTAACACAGCTTGCTAAACATCATTCTAAGACTTCAATTCCCTCATTTTAGAGACTGTAGGAGCTATTCAGTCTGGCTTCCTAGGGAAGCCATCCCCTCAATTATCTGGTGTGAATTGTAGATAATCTCTCTTTTCCTCCAGTGCCTATGTCATGGGTTTTATTCCAGCTATGAAGACTCTCTGGCAAAGGGAAAACACAATGACAGATTGGCATCCAAGTGACAGAAACTGTCCAGGGCAATTATTCATTTCATCATCTTGCCCCTGGAGGCAGACCAAACTAAACACAGCAACAGTGCTTTACAGCTTTAGAGGAGGGTGAAAGGCTTCCTAGCATGACTCCATTGGCCTTGCAAGAAGCCTGAGTCTTCGAATATTAGCCTTGTCCTCTGGAGTCAGCCTTGAGACCGTTCTCTGGAAATGCTTTTCCATGTCAGTGCATAGGGCAGACAGGTGACATAATATCAGGAATAAACACTAAACCAGGAGTCAAGAGAGCTGGCCCTGTTCTGGAGCTCCCTCTGATTATCCATGTGACTAGGAAAATGGGGTCCCACATTATTACAAAGAAAAGGTGGTGTAGGGTTAACAGGTAGCTCAGAGTTTGGGAATGAAGCATCTGGGTTTAGATACTGGTTCTGCCACTTATCAGGGGGATAGGAAATGTAACCTTTCAGCCAAGCCACTTAGCATCTCAGCTGGAGTTCCTCAACTCTAAACTTAAGTCTGGACTGGAAGACCAAGCATTAGGCTTTGCTGCTTACCAGCTGTGAAGCAGTGAAGCAGTAACTTAGTTCCTCTGGGCTTCAGCTTCCTCATCTGTAAAATGCATATCATAATAAAGGCTATTGTGAGAATTAAAGATCATATACACAAAGTATCTCACAGACTGTGGACCTTCAATACGTTCTAGGATCAACTGACTGTCCCTCTCCACTCAACGTGGATCAAAACGCCCAAGAAATGCTTCAGAACTCCACATCACTTAGGAAGTTGGTCCAGTAGGAGTCAGACTATGTTCAGAGACTGGTTTGCAAATTCCATCTCTATGGAGTAACTCATTCAAGACTAGAAATGGAGGTGTACAGCTGGGTTCCATGCCTTCTCAGCGGGGAGCACAGAGTTCTGTATCACTATGGAAATTTCACAGAAGAAGTTGGTGTGGATATAATGGGGCAATTCAACAATGTTGAGGCCTAAATGGCCAATGAGCCTTCCTATTTATAAAAAGCAGAAATCTGGTCATTCAGAGTCCAGCAATTGGGGGCTTCTTCCAGGTCACGATTTCAAGTCTGGGCTTTTGCATAATCAAACAGGAAGAAAAGATGGGTTCCCTCCATTCCTTTCTGGTTTAATTTTATTTTTTCTTCTTATACCTGACTCAAGCAGAGAAAACACAAAGGGACTCAGAAGTTATGTCTGTTATTGTTAACATTTTCAGCTGAGACCCAGAGAGGTCAGAGAAGGAACAAATCAGATGCTGCCTTCCAATGAGGTAGGCAGATGACATGTCCTGGCAGTAAGGAAAAGTAAGGAAAGCAGACACTGTCCCTCCCTTCAGAAAGCGTAGATTCAAGGGCAAATTCAGGTGAATTGTATGGATGATTCTAACACATTCTTGTGCTGAGATGTTTTTGTATGCAGTGGATTTATGTCAGGGCTTGCATTGGCTTCTGTCGGCAGAAGGAGAGCAGACCCCTTGTCCAAGTGTCTAATCATGCCTCAGGGTGTCACAGGGGCTCTGATTAGCTGTTCGGGTGGGGTCCTATCAGGGTGCAGAGGATGAAAAGGATCACTTCCTCCTGGGGCTCAGGAATTGCATGGGTAATTGCATGCACGCTGAGAGGACCCCACCCAAACAGCTAATCAGAGCCCCTATGACACCCTGATGTATGATTGGACAGTTGGACAAGGGGTCTGCTCTCCTTCTGCATATGAGAAGCCAATGCAAGCCTTGATATAAATCCACTGGATATAAAAATGTCTCAGCAGAAGAATGTGTTAGAATCATCCTTGCAATTCACTACCCTAGGGATAGTGCAAACCAAAACCAGACAAGAGCTCTGCCTCAAAGAGCATCCACTCTAATAGAAGGAGAGAAAAAAAGACATCTGAATGAACGCCCATGGTAATTTAGGATAAATTAAGTGATATGGAAAAAAAATGGGAATGAGAGTGAATGTTGGGGTACAGGAGGACTATTTTCCCTAGAGTGTTTGGGGAAAGGCTCTCTGAAGAGGTGACACAAGAGTGAGACCTGAATGATGAGAAGCAGGCAAGCATGGCGAGATCTGGGGGACACTCTGCAGACAGGAGGAACTGCAAAGGTCCTGGAACAGGCATTAGCTGGTGTGTTCAAGAGACAAAAATCAGGCCATCGTGGTGAGAATAGAGGGAGCCATGGGGTGTAGTTAGTGGAAGATCCAGAAGGGTCTGATCACATGCTTTAGAGAATGTAGCTTTTCCTGTGGGAAGAGAATTTAAGGACTGAATGTGGAATAAGGCAGAGGTTACTGTGAGAGTTAGAAGGGTAGCCTCCCTGGGAGAGTCAGCTTGATACAAAGGGGATATCCCCACACTGCCTCTTCCCAACTGTGTGACCTTGGGCAAGTGATTTAATCTCTCTGAACCTCACTCTCTTCCTGTGTACAGTGGAAATGATAATACCTGCCAAGGCCACCCAGACCAGAAATGAAATTAGACAACAAGCACTGGCTCACCCCCTTTTCCTGCTAGAGAGTTAATTAAAAAAATCCCTCTGGGGACCATGGGGCATTCAGCATGCTCTTGAGGCTAGTTACTAGAAAGACTTTGCCAATTTATTTCTCAACAAATAGATCATCATCTGTCCATCTCAATGAATGGTATATTGTTCAAACAGTACCTCCTCAGGATCTGCACAGTTAAAACTACCGTGCTACCCTCAGGTGATGTAGGTCCATCCAAGGACCACACTTTGAGTAGCAAGGATTTAGAGCCAAGGGGCTTCCATAGCGCAGACAATATTGGATCTGCCACTGAAAGTTTACAAACCAATAGCTTCCTTTTAGTAATTTATTACTGAATTCATTAGATAAATAAGTGTTCCTACAGTGCCTACTATGCACTAGGCATCATTCTGGGAAGTAGGATTTCAGTGGCAAACATTGGTCAGGACGTGTTCTCAAACATTTATCCTGGTGGCAGAGAGCCAATTAAGCAAGCAGTTAAGATCACCTAAGTGAGGGCCTGGGGGTGTCCATTGTGTTAGCTTGAGAGCGTCAGGGAAGATCTCCTAGATGAAGTGGCATTGAGGTGGAAAGCTGGCCCTGAGGAGGTGTGCAGGCAGAGGGAACAGCATCACGAGGGACCAAGGCCACCCAGCCAGTCAGAGGCACAACCCTGATTCAAAGCAGGTCTCTCTTATCCAAAGACTTGCTCTTGCTAGTATCTTCCATGCTATGTGAATCAAGTTTTGCAAAAGAGCAGCTGCCAGCTGTCCTTCCCCAGCGATGTCACAGCAGCTGCTCTGGACTGGAAAGGTATCTGTTCTGAGCAGAGGTCTCGGCATCACCTGACAGGCATGGCCGTTACGAAATTTGCCTCCACACCAGACATGTGGCACCACAAACACCATCCAGGCATTGCTTCAAACATACTTCCTCCCAAAGACTCCTGACTGGGAAGTGTGATTGCCCTCTGATTGCTGCTAAAAATAGCCTTATTTTTTTTAAGCAACAGTGAACTTTGAAACTTGGGTGATGGTGGCTGATCACATCAGCTGGTTGTCCCTTGGGTGAAGTTCATCAGAAAGTAAAAGTCCAGTGACCTAGAAGTTTTCAGGACTCTTTAAAGGGGAAAGACACAGAAATTCACCTGAAACAAGGACTCTCTATGTGTCAGACAGTGTACATACCTTATTTACATTAAGTAAAGGTGACACAGATAGAGCTGGCATGAAACTTTGAATGCAGCCATGTGACTGGGCAAATCGCTTAACATCTATCAACCTCAGTTTCCTTATCTATTAAATGGGAGATAGATTCCTCACTTACCTGTCTTATATTTGATGATGTTCATAAAAATCCTAAGCTCAGTGAGTGGCACATTGTCAGCACTCAGTAAATGAGGATGGGAAATGGTCTCATTACAACCTGGAGAGGTAAAAACAGATGAGGAGACAGATACAGACAGGTTAAGCGATTTCTCTAGTCTTCAAAGCAGGCAAACGATAACTCAGATTTGAAGTCAACTCTGCTTTCAAATCCTAGTATCTTTCTTCAATTCATGTTCTTCTTCTTTTAGCATTATACCCTTTGCCATTTGACTTTGCTGGGCCCCCCACTAGAGTGGGCAAATGTGTCTCCCTGTGCAGTGATATTGGGCTTGACCATTGACTTGCCCTGGGCAAAGTTATGGGGCTGGAAATGACAGCATGGCAGTTCCTGTCTGAGACCTAAAGAGGCATGATTTGTTTCTACTTATTTCTTGCTTCTGTTCGTGTCTCATGTCTCATTTATCACCATGAAAAGAGCAAGTCAGAGGTTTCTTTCAACCCCAAAATGAGACAAACAAAGCAGACTCAAACCTGACCCAAAGCCCTGGTGGCCTGTACCTAGAACCTGAGCCATCCAGCCAACTCTCAGTGAGAAAAATAAATGCTTGTACTTGTAAACAACCGAGTTTGGTGTGGTTTGTTACCCAGCACAATCGTGGCAATATCTGACTAATACACTGTCATAAAAGAGTACAGCCTGGCCAGGCCAGAACTGCAAGTATTTCTTGAGTACCTACTGTGTGTGATGGGAAGCAAAATGGAATTTAAAATTATTTCTACCCTTGAAGATGGTTTTATTGCTCTTTCTATCTCTTTTGCCAAACATTGTCATGACACAGAGTAGAAAATCACAGATCTTTATTTTATTTTAATGTTTATATGTATTCATATTGTTGAAGAGAAAAGCACAGCTTCATTAAAAGATAACTAGCAATATTGAGGCACATATTTTCTAAGAACTCAACAGTGGGTATTAGATTAGCCTACTAAGAACTCCTAAGAGTCAGCTAGTCCTTAAGGGATAGGAAGGATTTAAAATGGTGGACACAGCCCTCCAGCCAAATCACACAGCTTTCACATTCAGGTTTATTTGCTGAGGTAGAGAAGTATCTAACAGAACTTGAGTTCAGATCTTCAGGCTGCCGCTTTCTAGCTGTGGGACCTTGGGCAAGTCACCCATCTCTGATTTTCAGATGAGCTTCCCCAGGTTTCTTCCCTGTACCTGGAAGGGTCCCCTCGGACCTTTAAGTGCCTGTAAAGACCTTCTTTATTCCTTCTCCCCCAAGGACTAAGGCCTCTCCTTCTTTGTTCCCAGCCACACCCAGTTGAAATGATCTGGGCCCAAGGGTCCTCTGGGATTCTTATCTATGCATGTGTCTTTTTCTTTTTTTTCTTTTGGAAGAGAACCATAGCTTTGTTAATAATAGTTTTAAAAAATTTATGCACATATAAAATTTTAAAATTAAAAAAATTATATGCATAACACAAATATGACAAATATTAAAATTAGTTATTCTCAGTGATGGAACAAATGGGCATTTGTCATGTTTCTGTGCTTTGTTTTTAATATTTTTGAAAATACATGCTTGCTGTAAAAGAAAGCTGACTATTATATGGAAACATGAGCTGCATCTCATGTTTACAAAACAATATTCCTCTTCCTCATTCACTTACCTGAATATTATTACTCTTTTTTCCTTGTTATTTGTTTTAATTTTTTAAGTTCTGGGTACATGTGCAGGATGGGCAGGTTTGTTGCATAAGTAAATGTGTATCATGGTGGTTTGCTGCACCTATCAACCCTTCACCTAGGTATTTAGCCCAGCATGCATTAGCTCTTTCCTCTAATGCTCTCCCTATCACCCCCTCCCCTGACAGGCCCCAGTGTGTGTTGTTCCCCTCCCTGTGCCCACGTGTTCTCATTGTTCAGCTCCTACTTACGAGGGAGAACATGCAATGTTTGGTTTTCTCTCCCTGTGTTAGTTTGCTGAGGAAAATGGCTACCAGCTTCATCCATGTTCCTGCAAAGGACATAATCTCATTCCTTTTTGTGGCTGCATAGTATTCCATGGTGTATATGTGCCACATTTTCTTTATCTAGTCTATCAATGGTGGGCACTTGGGCTGACTTATTTTTCACAGCTGCCACTGAGCTAGATTAGGATGGGGCAGCCCCTTCAGCAACCCAGGATGCCCAGTGCCTAGATCAGCGCCTGGCATGGAATAGATTGTCAGTAAATAGTTGCTGACTTGAACTAAACTGAATGGAATTGCTCCAAACATTCTCCAGGAATAAATTATTTTAAAGTACAGTTGACATTGTTTTTAAAAACGATCTTAGAGCTAAATATATAAATTTAAAAAAATACTGCTGAAAAACACATCCACACAAACAAACATGTATGCAAAACAAATATGTGCCAGACACAACTCTAGGAGGCTTTTGCAGACTTGTCTGCCATTTAAGGCCTGTAATTTCCCTCTTGGCTGACACTGGCTTTGGCCTGGACCATGTTTCACAGACTCCTGGCAGGCAGCCTGTTTGGGCTTTGCTTAGCTTCTTTTTTTTCCTTTCATCACACTTGAAGCTGAAGCAACAGGACTTTCCGAAACCTTCTGTTAGCTGCAGCTGCCATGCTTCGTGTCACCTGCTTACCCCTCCCAGGGTCTGTGGGTTTATAAATGTGTCTAGAGGTCCAGGAATACGGTAGTAAACAGTAGATTCCTTCTAGAAGAAGAAAAAGAGGGGTCAGGAGGCACCATCCAATCTGGGGACTGCCTGTGACCCAGGCCAGGCCTCTACTCCCCCAGAGCAGATTAGATCTGATGGTCTGGCCTGCAGGCCAACTTTCAGCATCAAAAAGACAGAGATACTGGAGGGGAAGTAAAGGCACATAAAAACAAAACCAAATGAACTCTGTTGTGCTGCTGACATGGATAAAACTTGTATGAACCTAACTGCTGGAGGAAAATGGGGGCAACTGGTTTATTCTTTGGAGCTCTAGTGTTAGATGCAGCTCATGTTTCCATGCCATGAGCAAGGTACCCCACTTCTCTGAGCCTCATTTCCTTATCCACGAACTAGATCATATCTACCATGCAGGGCCAATGTAAGGATTGAATGAATTCATGTTTGTGAGGGACTAAGCACTTTGTAGAAAGCTAATAAATGGTGGTTTGTTATGGTAACAGAGACCCCAATCACAGAACTAGAAGAGCCCATTAGAGGGATCCAGTTCCCACTCCTGCCCATCCCACTTCAAGTGTAGCCTCCTCCACAGCTGCCTCTCTCAGCCTACGCTCATAGGCTCCCTCAGAGATCTTGCTGCATCCTGGGGAAATTCTCGCTGTTAGAAAGTTTTTCCTTGGGCTGAATCAAAATCGATGTCTCTGGAGCTTTCACCTATTGGCCCTTCCCACTTAAGAACACTGAAAACAAGTCTATACCCTCCTCCACTCTGCAATCTTCAGCATAGAGGACAGCTCTCAAGCACTCTTTGAGATGTCAACAGAAGTCTTGAGGCTTCAGTTAGGTATACGCACATACAAGTACAATATATATATATGCACACACATATACACATACAATATACATATATACCCATATATGTATGTACACACATATACCCATATATGTATATATACACATGTATATTGAATAGAATTGCTCCAAATATTCTCCAAGGATAAATTATTTTAAAGTACAGTTTTGACATTGTTTTTAAAAATGATCTTAGAGCTAAATACACCAATTTTTGAAATTTCTGTATAATATACACATATATGTCTATGTACACATATATATGTGTGTATAGATGTGTATCTATGTGAGCAATTCCATTCAATATATATGTGTATATATACATATGTGTGTATATATGTAATTGTATGTGTATATGTATATACCTAACTAAAGCCTCAAGACATCTGTTGATACCACAAAGAGTGCTTCAGAGCTGTCCTCTATGCTGAAGATTGCAGAGGGGTGGAGACTATTATACACATATATGTCTATATTGTATGTGCATATGTGTATGTCTATGTGTATGTGTATATGTATCCCCTACATACATACGAGGAAAGAGAGAATATAAGGTATATTTATATACATTCGTATGTGAGTCTGTAGAGGCAGCTACAAGGGCCTATGTAGGCACACATATGTGTATCTATCCAGGACTTGGAAGGTCCAGGAGAGCTTCTTAGAGGAGGTGGTGTTTAACCTGAGCAGGCAGTGTAAAGTGTATGTGAAGTCTCACTACACTAATAGTGAGGGACCCAAGCCTCCAAGCCTTGGGCGCATGCCCCCTTTGACATAGCAGTGGATGACAGTTGGCATCTACAAAGTGTGTGAAGCTAGATATTACTATTGTTCATTTTTAATTGTTTGTTATTGTTCGAATTTACCTTTCTAGGCCCAGTTTCCAAGTAGCCTTGGCCCATTCTGAAAGCATGTTTCTTGATTTGCGTTTGTAATAGACAGGGAGACCTGGGTTTGAGTCAGGCTCTGTCACTCACAAACTGGGCGGCCACTCCTCTGGGCCTCAATTTCCACATTGTGAGATGAGGACAGTGGTTCCTACTGCCCAGGTTGCTAGTGGATTGAATGAAGCATCTTTGGAAGATGGTCCAGCATATGGCAGATGTTTGGCAGAAGCTTGCTTTCTTTTCTAGTTTGACAAGATGATGCCGTCTGATCTGATATTAGACCTCCTTAATAGCTGATGTTGGCACAATATGTTATACCTTCTGAGCCGTTTGCATTTGCCTAGGGAGTCCCGGCCAGCTTAGTGATGTGTTGTTGCCCAGTAAGCTTAGAGCTCAGGGTGTGAGTGAGGACTGAGGCCAAGGAACTCACCCTAGAGAGGAGGAGAGGGTCTCAGGGGCTGACCACGATAGATGCTGCAACAAAGTTTGGGGCACACAAAGGCAAAGAGGAATTTCATTCAAAGTGGAGTGATTGGCAGAGGCTTCATGATGGGGTGGCAGATGTCTCTAACGGTGGCCATGCCATAATCTCAAATAGAAACTATTGCATCAGTCTTCTAAATATCTTCCCTGAGGTTGCACTCACTTTCTAGAATCTGCTTTGCTCTTGAAAGATAAAATGATTTTTCTAAAATTACAAATCAGATAATGCCACTTCCTAGCTCCCAAATATGCCATGATTTGTCTTTGGTCTTGCAATAAAATCCTAACCTCCTCTGACCCCCATGGACCCTGAGGCCCTCTGTGATGGAGCCCTGCTTCCTCTGCAGCTCTGCAGTCAGATAGGCAAAGCCTATGGGAGAAGCACCCATGTGGGACCTCTGCCTGTCTTCTTGGAAGGCACCAAGGTACCAGGGGATGAGGAGAGGAGCAGGCTCGTGTTCTGCTCTTAGTGTAGGTGGAGTGTCTCTGAGGTACTTTGTAGACCCTCTGTGGAATTACTGATCAGAATCACGGCAGGAAACAAGTCTTACACAGAAGGGCTTAGTTGAAAAGCATTTAATGACAGGGTTGTGTTTAGAGGTGAGGGCAAGGTGAAGGAAACCAGCAAGAGAGGTTGATGCACTCCCAAGATAGCAACATTGGAAAGCCCGTACCTCTCTACAGGGGAAGGGGATGTGTTCTGGGATGGATGAGAGAGCTGGAGCTAAGAAAGAGAACCTGCCCACACCTCCCCTTGCCTCCTGCCCCAGAAGTTACCACCATACTGGTCACAATCAATGCAGGCACTGCAGCAAGGAGGGAATTCAGGAAGGAGGGAGGCATAGACCCCTAGCCTCTCTCTCCTCCCAGCAGCCTGTCTCCCACCAAAGTTTCCCTTTGACCAAATCCAGCTAGAAGTTAGTGGATAAGGGTGTCTGAGTGACGTATTATGGTTCTTTGGCATTAGTCCTCTAGGGCTAATGAAGGACAGGCAAAGAAGGGCAGTAAAATGGGAAGGACCACAAAAAAGAATTACCAACACAGCAGGTGTCCAAGCATCCTACTGGGAGAATAGGAATCACTAACCCTGAGTGAGTAAACTCTTCTCCAAGAAAAAGAATACCATTTAAGGGGAGTAGTGAGCTTGGCTGACAGGCAGCTTTCCCAGACAGGCTGCAGTATTCACATAGCATCCAGGTCTTGTGTCCAGTGCATCTGCCAGAATATTCCACTCGGCCACTGATATCTCATACTTTGGCCCACACAGAGCTGTGGAGGGCAAAGGGGTTGATCTCCAGTGCTGGATCTTGCCTATTTTCCCAGGACCAAGATGTGGGCAGGTGTTCTGGGCACCACCACTAGAGAGGCAGAGGTTATCCAGATCCAATAATAAAAATAGTGAGAACAATAACAGTGGTAACAATAATGCAGGATATTATTATCACTATAACAATCACATGAATTAAACTTTTCCTATGTGCCCAGGACTGTGTTCATTCTACTAAGTTATGCAATCTTCTCCCAAACCCTAGGAAGTGGTGGCTATTATTAATCCTATTTAAAAGATGAGAATAAGGCCCAGAGTGGGTAAGTAGCTTGCTGAGACTCCTCAGAGGGGATGGAGAAGTCAAGCCCAGGTCTCCTGCCTGCAAAGGTAGGCTGTTAGCCACCATGCCAGATTGTCCTCAAAGACACCTGGAGCGCATAGACACATGAGAGAGAGGCAGAATTCCTGCCTATGGCTTATGCAATCTTTCACAGTCAAATGACCAAAGCTTGCCTGTGCAGAGTGGTCTTGCAACACTGGCCCTGCACACTTGATTTTCCAGCAGTGCTAATCTGTGTTATTCAGAGCACGCTCAGCTTTCTCTCACCCTTGGGCCTTTGCACAGGCTGTTCCCTTTGCTGAGGACATTGCTTTCCCTCTTAATCCTCTCATGGCTTGACTAGCTCCACTGAGATTTGCTATCACTTGCTCCACAAAGCCCTGTTGGACATCCCAAGTCCTGGATAGGGGCTCCTCTTGGGAGCCCTCACAGCCCCTTACAATGCTCTACCACAAGACCCAGCCTCTGCAAGCTCTGTAAAGGCCAAGACACGCCCGTTTTGCTTACCCCTGTGTTCCTAGAGCCCAGCCCAGGGTCTGGCACCTAACAGGGGCCTGATAAACAGGTGGAGAGGGTAGCTGGATGCTGGCACAGACCCGGCCACCCAGAGCCTGGCACACACCATGGCCCACACACTGCAAACCACACCTGGTACTACAGGAGGGAGGAGGAGGGGAGCAGACAGCAGCCAGAATCCAGAGGAGGGGCTCCCAGAGCAGAAGCTGCTGATCTGAGATCCACACATGGGAAGGCTTTTGAGGGGCACAAAAGAAAGGAAAAGGTATTTTAAGCAGAAGGAAGTGCATATACAAAGGTCTGGAAGAATGAAGATGCATAGCAAGTCACAAGGAGGGGCCATGGGAGATGAGACCTGGAGAGGAGACAGGGCTGGGTGAGGGAAGTCTGGTTTGGGGAAGAGGGGGCCAAATTATGTGGTGAAGAACACATGCCTGGGTTTAGAAAGACCCGAATTAGGGTCCATGTTTTGCCATTTCCTGGCTTTAGGACTTTGGGTGAATTGCCTAAGCTTTCTAAGCCTCAATGCCCTAATTGTAAAATGGGATAATGCTAGTATCTGCCCCATAAGAGAATTGAGTGAGGTAATGCACTCAATGTATTGTGTGCAAAGTGAGGCATTGCATAGTAAATGGCACATGGCAAATGTCAGTCAGTGCCAGCCCTTCATAGCCTCATGGTCCTTTATGGCAATATGGTGGGGTGGATATTGAAGGTTTTGTTGACTAGGGAGACAGAAGTTGCTCAGGAATGTTTGTGAAAGGGAAGAAGGGAATGGGACAGTTTTTAGCAGGGTCTTAACAAAAGGGCTTCAGATGGTGAAATGAGAGCTGGAATGGGGGACGGGCTGGGGGTGAGGTAACTGAAGTACAGGGGCTATCTGGGGCAGCACAGAGGCCGGTCAGCAGTGGGAGAGGGGACAGGATGGGAAGGAAGCAGTGTGCTGCGTGGGCCAGGGCCTTGGAGTCATCTTGGCAGGGTGATT
Organism: Cebus imitator; assembly: GCF_001604975.1. NCBI lineage: Eukaryota > Metazoa > Chordata > Mammalia > Primates > Cebidae > Cebus > Cebus imitator. Next base: position 4,234,267 of record NW_016107478.1, on the reverse strand, counting down.
GGTAAACCACCATGGGCTTTGGTTTTCTTGCTGGTATAATGGACCAATCATTCCGGCCTCAGTGGTCTGGCGGGGTCTCCAAGGAGAATCCTGTTAAATCTCTTGCATGTCGTGGCCATGGTCACTGTTGGTGGGTCATGGCACTTATGGGGAGTCTCGGTGCTGCTTGAGGAGTGAGAACCCAGGGACAACAGGGAGGAGGCTTGGCCCACGTCTCCTGGAGGCTGGGCTTTCCTCGGCTCCCCTCCCCAACACTGACTGCCCTGAACCCACACCCAGCATCTGACCTCAGGCTCTGAGCATGCATGCCCCACTGAGCTGCCAGGCAGCCTTATCCCCATCCATCTTCCAGCCCCTGGAAAGCCCTCTTCTTTGTGATTCTGAATTCCCATGTAACCTCTTAAGGGAGAAGCACAGAGAAGAAAAGGAGAAGCGAAAATGGCTCAGCATCCGATTTGACAATCCAGTGGTCCTTGTTCTGGAAATGTTAGGTATTATCATTATTGTTTCTTTGCCCCTGGCCCCATCCACTTTGGCAGGAAAATATATCAGGGCCTTTCAAGGGCTGAGCATGTTAGGTTCCCAAGTCAAAGCCAGAAAGCTCAGTGTTCACACAGGGAAGGGTACTCAGAGAAGACAGGGCCCTGCTCAGGGCCACCCAGTCAGTCAAGTAGTGCCAGAACCAGACTGGACCCAGGCCTCCCGTGCCAGGCTAACAATGCCCCTGCTCCAGTGCACAACACTGTGCCTGGAAGTTCTTAGGAGGCAAGGACAGGACCACATACCAAACACTACCACCACCGCCATTGCCAATAGCAACAGCTATCACAGGCTGAGCACCAACAATACACTGAGGACTTTGCACTGCCTTCCACCTAACCTTTGCTTGAACCCTTCAGGCTGCTATGGGAATTTTCCTTTTAAAAGATAAAGCAAAGTGATTCTGCTCTGGTCACACACATGACAGTAGAGTGTCCAGAGGCAGATCTCTCTGATCACGGCCTAGCCTCTCTCTATTCCGACGTGTCCTCTAGAGAAGCAGCCCAGTGATTAACCTCGTGGCTTCAAAGTCTGCCTGGACATCTACCCAATGCTCTGCCAAATCTTGAAAATATTCTACATATGTAATATCCATTTTCTAGATGAGGAAACTGAGGCAAGAAGGGGTTGGGTAACTTGCCTGAAGTCACTCGTCCAGTTGTGTAGGTGAATTGGGAATTCTTATCATAATTTATGAAGAAGGCAGATCAGAACAGCTGCACCAGACACCATTGCAGAGCCCGATTATATAGTACCTGGGTATTTCTATCTCTTTTGCCATCTTTAATGTCTACACAAAGACATTAGATAAAAATGTCTGGAAGGACCAAATTACCCTGTGCAGAAACCATTCTGGCAAGATAATTGACTATGTTGGGTCTCAGTTTTCCCATCTGTAAAATGCTGTGATAGCTCAGGGCTAAGGCCAGGCCACAGAACTGCTAGGGGTAAAACCATTGTCCAGACACCTGCTTTCCTGTTGTCTCATTGTGGGCCATCTCCTTTCCATAAAAAGCTCCAGCCAAAGGAGAATATATATATACAAATACACATACATATATACATATACAGTTATGTGTTGCTTAACAGAAGGAATACATTCTGAGAAATGTGTCAGCTGATTTATCGTTGTATGAACATCATAGGGCAGGGGTCCCCAAACCCGAAGCTGCAGACCAGTACCTGTCTATTAGGAACTGGGCCACACAGCAGGAGGTGAGTGGCAGGTGAGCATTATCGCCTGAGCTCCACCTCCTGTCAGATCAGCAGCAGCATTAGATTCTCATAGGAGCACAAACCCTATTGTGAACTGCACATGCAAGGGATCTAGGTTGCATGCTCCTTATGAGCGTCTAATGCCTGATGATCCAAGGTGGGACAGTTTCATACCAAGACCATCTCCCCTCCAACCCCCATCCGTGGAAAAATTGTCTTCCACAAAACTGGTCCCTGGTGTCAAAAATGTTGAAGACCACTCTCATAGGGTGTTCTTACCCAAGCTTAGACGATGTAGCTTACTATACACGTAAGTTGTATGACATAGCCTATTGCTCCCCAGCTGCACATCTGTACAGCATGCTACTATGCTGAATGTTATAGGCAATTGTCACACAATGCATATTTATGTACCTGAACATATCCAAACATAGAAAACATATGTTAAAATAAATACATGTAAAAGGTTTAAGAAATGCTATACCTTGAATGGCTCTTACCATGAATGGAGCCTGTAGGACTGGAAGTGCCTCTGGGTGAGTCAGTGAATGAGTGCTGAATGAATTAGGACATTCTTTGTGCACATCTGTAGACTTTATAAACACTGTACACTTAGGCAAGACTAAACTTACAAACATTTTTCTTTCTTCAATAATAAATTAACTTTAGCTTATTGTAACTTTTTTACTTTCTAAATTTTTAGATTTTTTTAAACTTGTTGACTCTTTTTGTAATAACACTTAGCTTAAAACACAAACATACTGTATAGCTGTACAAAATGTTTTCTCTTTATATCCTCATCCTACAAGCTTTTTTCCTATCTTTTTTTAATTTTCACTTTTTTATTTTTTAAACTTTTTCTCTTAAAAATGAACACACAAACACACGCATTAGCCTAGGCCTACCGAGAGTCAGGATCATCAATATCATTTTCTGCCTCCACATCTTGCCCTACTGGAAGGTCTTCAGGGAGGAAACACACAAACAGCTGTCATCTCCTATGATAATGCCTTCTTCTGGAATATCTCCTGAAGGATTGGCCTGAAGCTGTTTATGAACTTTTTTTTTAAGTAGAAGGAGTATACTCTGAAGTAATAATGAAAAGTATACTATAGAAAATACATAAACCAGGCCGGGCATGGTGTTTTGGGAGGCAGAAATGGGTGAATCACTTGAGTTCAGGAGTTTGAGACCAGCCTGGCCAACATGGGGAAACCCAGTATCTACTAAAAATACAAAAATTAGCTGGGTATGGTGGTGGGTGCCTATAATCCCAGCTACTCAGGAGTTGAGGCATGAGAATTGCTTGAACCTGGGAGATGGAGGTTGCAGTGAGCCAAGATCATACCATAGCACCCCAGTCTGGGTGACAAAGTGAGACTCTTGTGAGAGAAAGAAGAAAGAAAAGAAGAAGAAAGAAGAAAAGAGAGAAAGAAAGAAAGAAAGAAAGAAAGAAAGAAAGAAAGAAAGAAAGAAAGAGAAAGAAAGAGAAAGAAAGAGAAAGAAAGAGAAAGAAAGAAAGAAAGAAGAAAGAAAGAAAGAAAGAAAGAAAGAGAAAGAAAGAAAGAAAG
>NW_016107478.1:4205694-4230771 GCF_001604975.1 Cebus imitator | reverse complement strand
AAGAAAGAAAGAAAGAAAGAAAGAAAGAAAGAAAGAAAGAAAGAAAGACCAGTAACATGGTAACTTATTATCCCTATCAAGCATTGTGTACTGTACATAATTGCATGTGCTACACTTTTATGGGACTGGCAGCACAGTAGGTGTGTTCACACCAGCATCGCCACAAACACCTGTGTACTGTTTTGCATCGATTACAATGTCACTAGACAATAGGAACTTTACAGCTCCTTAATATCCTTTATGTCAGCTCCTTTATACCACTGTTTTCTATGTGGTCCATTGTTGACCAAAGTGTCACTATGCCGTGCATGACTGTATAACATGGTTGTGTGTGTGTGTGTGTGTGTGTGTGTGTGTGTGTGTGTGTGAACGAAGCGGACCTGCTATAGCCACACAGAGCACAGAGGAGGGGGAATTTAATCCTGTCTGGAGGATAGGGTGACCTTTGATCTCTGCCTGAAAACCTGGGGTATTAGTTCTATGATACAGATATAGAACTATACCATGTAAGCCTGGGGTATTAGTTTTATGATATAGATATAGAACTATATCAGATAACAGGCACTGCTTAAAAAACTATAGGCCAGGGGAAATTCTTCTTTGATACTCTTGTAGAGGCAGAACTTTGGGTAGTTGGTAGCATGGGTTCTCACACTGTGAAAGGCCCAACAATCCTCAGCCACACCTACTTGTTCCTCCGAGGAGATAGCGCAAGGCAAAGTGTGGCTCTGGTGTCAGACTGTGTAAGCCTCAGTTCTGCCACTTACTAGGTGTGTGACCTCAGGCAAGTTATTTACAGTCTCTATGCCTCAGTTTTCTCAGGGTTATTAAGAAAATTAAATGATATACTACATAAGAGCACTTAGCACAAAGCTTAGCAGGGAGTGAGTGCCTTCTGCAAATCAGCTATTGCAATTCAGTAGCTAGTTGTGCACTAGCATGGTCATTTAAACACCTATTCTCCTCCTCCCCCAGTCTCTGTCAATAACATGACATGGGGCCTTCCTCAATGACCTCTCTCCACCCAATCCTGGCCCCAGAAAAGACAGAAGGGAAGCAAATGGACCATCTGTTTTAGTCTCTATGAGCTGCTATAACAAAACACCATAAACTAGGTAGCTTATAAACAACAGAAATTTATTTCTTATGTATCTGGAGACTGGCAGGTCTAAGATCAAGACCAATTCATTGCCTGGTGAGGGCGCACTTTCTGGTTCCTAGATGGTGCCTTCTTGCTGTGTTCCCACAAGGTGAAAGGGGTGAGGAATCTCTCTTGGGCCTTTCATAAAGGCATCAGTCCCATCCATAAGAGCTCCATCTCCATGACCTAACCACCACCCAAAGGCCCCCACCTCCTAATACTATCACACTGGGGGTTAGAATTTCAATGTATTCATTTTGAAGGAACACAAGCATTCAGACTATAGTATTATCCTCTTCCAGATTGTTGAAAGAAGCTCAAATCTGGCAGTAGGGGAATCAGTGGGAATTCCCCACTGTATTGCTTCCTCTTGTTGCTGTAACAAATTACTGCAAACTCAGTGACTTAAAACACACAGTGATTCTGTTACAGTGCTGGAGATCAGAAATCCAAAATTAGTTTCACTGGGTTAAAGTGTCAGAGGGTTGGCTGCTTCTAGAAGCTCTAGAGGAGGCTCTTTTCTTTGCCTTTTCGGTTTCTAGAGGCTGCCTACCTTGCTCAGCCCTTTTTTCCATCCCCATGGCTAACAGCATTGCACCTTCCCTCCTCTCTGCTGGCTGCTTCTGTCTGTGTATTTCTTCCTACTGGCCCTGATCTCTTGCTTTTCTCTTCCAAGGACTTTCCTAATTGCACCAGGCCACCTGGATGATCCAGGATAATCTCCCCTTCTCAAGAGCCTCATCTCAATCACCTCCACACAGTCCCTTTTATCATGACAGGTAACATATTCACAGGCTCTGGAGGTTAGAAGATGCACCTCTTTGGGGGCCTGTTGTCCAGTCTACCACACCAAGGCCCAGGGTCCTGGCCCTCTGACACCTGGGGTCTTGGAGGGGAGAGAGATTAAGTTCCCTAGCTGGGAAGTCTGTGGACATCATTTTGTTTTAAATCATGGACACTAAGATGAAGGCCAACAAGCGCATTTTTTAGTTGATAGAAGAGGTCTGGAGTTTAATCTGGGGGAGTTTAATACTGCCTGGAGGATAGGGTGACCATTGACCTCAGCCTAAAAGGCTTGTAAAATAATAGTTCTATGATATAGATATATCATAGAACAGGCACTGCCTAAAAAAACTATAGGTCAGGGGAAATTCTTCTTTGATACACCTTGTGGAGTCAGAAGTTTGAGTGGTTGATAGCATGGGTTCCTACTTTTGTGGAAGGCCTAGCATATAATTTGCATTTGCTAATAGGATACAAGCTTGGGTCAAGCCCCAGGTAAGTTGCTTCCTCACCTTTGGCAAGGCCAGTTGTGGTCTTACCATAGTCATCTTCCTAAAGAACTTCTAGAGTCCAGGATCTTTCTCTTCAACCCAATCTCAATGCAGCCTCTAGTATGGTCCTGTCAAAACAGAGCTGGTCACCACCCTTCCCCACTTGAAACCCTGCCAAGAATCCCCATTGCCTCCAAGATAAAATCCAAACTCCCTGGGGCCTTCTTGACCCAGATTCCGAGTGCCCCATTCTCATCCTTCTCTCTCTGCTCTCTCCCTTCCTGCTTTCCCCAACTCCATGTGCTGGAGTTGTTCTTAAGAATAGTATTATCTTTATTATCATCATCATCCATCGTTGTGATACTAAAACCCACCACTTCCCATTAGCAAACACAAATAACGTGCTAGAGAGCATGCTAACTCTCAGTATCATTACAAACGCTGTTCTCCTAACCAGCACTCCTGCCCCTTTCTCCCATCTGCCACACTAATACACCAGCCCTTCAGGCCGAGGTCAAAGGTCACCCTACCCTCCAGGCAGGATTAAACTCCCCCTCCTCTGTGTTCTGTGAGGCCCTAACATGTCTTCCTTGCATGCACTGCAGCATTGTAACTGTTCTCTACCTCCTGTCTCCCCCAGTTTTCCACCTTGAGCTCTTTGGAGGGTGTCAATCTCTTAATCACTGTTTCATCCCCAGCCCCTAAGCATTAGCATGGTGCAAATTAAACACCCAGTAAAATTCTGGAAGAGAGAATGAATCAATGCGTCTTCTCAGGCTATTCACCTCCTCTATCCAAACCTGCTCTTGGCAACTCTTTTCCGTGGAGGTACTGATTTCTGAGAACAGTGTGGGCAGGAGTCCTTGGCAGATTCCTGCTTGATCAGGATCCAAACCTCAGAGTAAGCAGGGGATAAGAGGCAGTGTTCTAAGTGCTTTGTATGTCATTTACTCTCTACAACTACCCTATGTATTAGATTATGTTATTATACAAGTTTTACACATGAGGAAACAAAGGCACCAAGAACTTAAGATCTGCCTAAATTTCATAGATAGTAAGCTCAGAGGTGGAACTTGGGATTGAGCTGGGGTTCGGAGACAAGCAAACTGCCTTCAGAGAGCCTGTGTGCTTGACATCCCATTCCACTGCCTCATACATGTATTAAGTGCTTACTGTGTACCAGGGACAATGCAGATGTTCTACATGCAATACTTATTTAATCCTCCTAACAAACATGGGATGTTCTATTAGTCACCCCTGCTTTAGAGATTGCCGCAGCCACATCTGGGTTAAGACTTTACGCTTACAAGAAGGAGCCTCCTGACTAAAGTGCAAGAGCTGGCTTTGACCTTCATTCAAGGCTCAACTGAGTGATTGTTTTGGGGGGAATAAGTCCACCCTGAGAACAATGCAGGTTTTCAAAAGCAAAGTGCCCCTATCCCATTGCCCCAGACCAGACCTAAAGAGCCTGGAGGGTTGTCAAGGAATAGTATGGACAGCTCAGAATTAAAGCTGGAAGCCAGAGGCCAGTACTTGAAGCTGCCTTCTTTGAGCTGGGTGGAGGGAGAAAGGAAAGGGTTTGGAGTCAATAGTCCTATTATCAGTAACATCGCCCCTTCCCTCAGCCCCTCATGAGCTCCACGATCTTGGATTATTTAAACTTCTGTGCCTTAGCTGAGACATTGATAAATTGAGGGAGACAATATCTCCTTCATTAGGCTTATAAAGATTACATGAAGTGGGGTCTGTAAAGCCCTTAATACAGAGGTTTTGGAACCAGGGACTGTTTTGTGGAAGACAACTTTTCCACAGATTGGGGTAGGGGAATGGTTTCAGGATGCATTCAGTTCATTACATTGACTGTGTACCTTATTTCTATTATTATTGCCTTGTAATATATAATAAAATAATTATATGACTCACCATAGTGTAGAATCAGTGGGACCCCTGAGCTTGTTTTCCTGCAACTAGATGGTCCCAATGGGAGACAGTGACAGATCATCAGGCATTAGATTCTCATAAGGAGCACCCGACCTGGGTCCCTCTCATCCACAGTTCACAATAGGGTTCACTCTCTTATGAGAATCTGATGTGGCTAACCTGGTTAGAAATTGGTCGGAGAGGCGGTCTTGCGGCTCTAGCAACCTCCCCCAAGAACCTTTTCTCAAACCCTCCTTCCATTCTCAGATAGCATCATCCACCTTTCTCCTGGTGCTGATTGTAACTAACAGTTACACCTGATTGTAACTAACAGTTTACATGTCTGTCTCTCAGTGATGGCCAAGACTGTGTTGCTTCTGTGTCTGAAGTTTGTTCATTGGAAAGAAGGAGGAAACAAGGGAAAAAAAGAAAGGAGTGAGGGCTGGAGGAAGGAAAGCTTTTCAAGAAGTGGAACAGGAAAGTTTCAAAGAAAAGGAAGGACTAGAGAGGAGAGTGAAATTTCAGATTCCTCCTGTAGACAAATTGAAATTTATTCTTTCCACAAATGCTCACACCCTAACTTAGATTCTGCCTTCAGTGTTCGAATGGCTGAAATCAGCTCTAGAACTCTTCAACCCTATTGGACTGGATTGTCAGCATTTAGCATGATTCTGTGGCTCCCGAGTCTGGATGGCTATCAGCTGATCCTTACTTGTCACTATGGGAAACAAGTCAATTTCACCAAAAAGTTGAGGCTACTGAGGAGAAGGGCATGGGAGAACAAAATGAGAATTAACCCTTGACCTTTCACACAGAAAGGATGTAATTTAATGCTACCACCACCCCAGTGTGGTATTATTAACCCTTTTATAGTGGAAAACACTGGAGGTCAGAAGTTAAGTAATTTGCTCATAGTTGCCAGATAGTGGTGGAGATCAGATCCAAATACATCATCTAGCCTGAGACACCATGCCCTTATCTCAGTCCAAGTTTGGGGTCTAAAGCAGTGTTTCTCAACTTGGCACTATTGACATTTTGATCTGAATAATTCTTTGTTGTGAGAGCCTGTTATATTAGTCTGTTTCCATGCTGCTAATAAAGACATACCAGAGACTGGGAAGTAAAAAGAGTTTTAATTGGACTTACAGTTCCACATAGCTAGGGAGGCCTCAGAATCATGGTGGGAGAAAAAAGACACTTCTTTCATGGCAGCAGAAAGAGAAAATGAAGAATAAGCATAAGCGGAAACTCCTGATAAACTCATCAGATCTTATGAGACTTATTCACTATCATGGGAATAGCATGGGAAAGACTGGCCCCATAATTCAATTACCTCTCCCCAGGTCCCTCCCGTAACATCTGGGAATTCTGGGAGATACAATTCAAGTTGAGATGTGGGTGGAGACACAGCCAAACCATTTAATCTTGCCCCTGGCCCCTCCAAATCTCAGATCCTCACATTTCAAAACCAGTCACGCCTTCTCAACAGTCCCTCAGAGTCTTAACACATTTCAACATTAGCTCAAAAGCCCACAGTTCAAAGTCTCATCTGAGACAAGGCAAGTTGCTTCCACCCATGAGCCCGTAAAATCAAAAGCAAGCTCGTTTCTTCCTAGATACAATGGGAGTACAGGTATTAGGTAAATACAGCCATTCCATATGGGAGAAATTGGACAAAACAAAGGGGTTGCAGTGCCCATGCAAGTCCAGAATCCAGTGGGGCAGTCAAATCTTAAAGCTCCAAAATGATCTCCTTTGACTCCATGTTTCACATCCAGGTCATGCTGATGCAACAGGTAGGTTCCCATGGTCTTGTGCAGCTCTGCCCCTGTGGCTTTGCTGGATACAGCCTCCCTCCTGACTGCTTTCACAGGTTGGCATTGAGTGTCTGTGGCTTTTCCAGACACATGGTGCAAGCTATCAGCAGATTTAACATTCTGGGGTCTGGAGGATGGTGGCCCTCTTCTCATAGCTACATTAGGCAGTGCCCCAGTAGGGACTCTGTGTGGGAGCTCTGACCCCACTTTACCCTTCTGCACTGCCTTAGCCGCAGTTATTCATGAGGACCCCGCCCCTGCAGCAAACTTTTGCTTGGGCATCCAGGCATTTCAGTACATCTTCTGAAATCTAGGCGGAGGTTCCCAAACCTCAGTTCTTCACTTCTGTGCACCTACAGGCTCAACACCACATGGAAGCTGCCAAGGCTTGGGGCTTGCACCCTCTGAAGCCACAGCCCAAGCTCTACGTTGGCCCCTTTCAGCCATGGCCAGTGGCTGGAACACAAGGCACCAAGTTCCTAGGCTGCACACAGTACGGAGACCCTGGGCCCAGCCCATGAAACCACCTTTTCCTCCTGGGCCTCCAGGCCTGTGATGGGAGGGGCTGCTGTGAAGGTCTCTGACATGGCCTGGAGACATTGTCCCCTTGGTCTTGGGGATTAACATTAGGCTCCTTGCTACTTGTGTAAATTTCTGCAGCCAGCTTGAATTTCTCCTCAAAAAATGGGCTTTTCTTTTCTGTTGCGACATCAGGCTACACATTTTCTGAACTTTTATGCTGTTTCCCTTTTAAAATGGAATCCTTTTAACAGCACCGAAGTCACCTTTTGAATGCTTTGCTGCTTAGAAATTTCTTCTGCTAGATACCTTGCATCATCTCTCTCAAGTTCAAAGTTTTACAAATCCCTAGGGCAGGGGCAAAATGCTGCCAGTTTGCTAAAACAGCAAGCGTCACCTTTATTGAAGTTCCCAACAACTTCCTCATCTCCATCTGAGACTACTTGAGTCTGAACCTTATTGTTCATATCACTATCAGTATTTTTGTCAAAGCCATTCAACAAGCCTCTAGGAGGTTTCAAGCTTTCCCACATTTTCATGTCTTCTTCTGAGCCCTCCAAACTGTTTCAACCTCTGCCTGTTACCCAGTTCCAAAGTTGCTTCCACATTTTCGGGTACCTTTTAAGCAGCACCCTACTCTACTGGTACCAATTTACTGTATTAGACCATTTTCATGCTGCTGATAAAGACATAACCAAGACTAGGAGGGAAAAAGAGATTTAATTGGACTTACATGGCTAGGGTGGCCTCGGAGAATCATGGTGGGAGACAAAAGGCACTTCTTACATGGTGGCGGAAAGAGAAGATGAGGAAGAAGCAAAAGTAGAAACCATGAATAAACCCATCAGATCTCATGAGACTATCCTGAGAATTGCATGGGAAAGACTGGCTCCCATGATTCAATTACCTCTCTCTGAGTCTCTCCCAAAACATGTGGGAATTCTGGGAGATACAATACAAGTTGAGATTTGGGTGGGGACACAGCCAAACCATATCACATGTCCTATGTATTATAAGATGTTTAGCAGCATCTCTGGCATCTACTTAGTAGATGCCAGTAGCACTCTCACCTTCCCATATGTAAATGTCTCCAAACATTGCTGTACGTTGTCTGGAGGACAAACCTCCCCACTGGCCTACTCCCAACTGAGCAACTTGAACAAGTTGCTTGGCCTCTCTAGGCTTCAATGTCCTCCTCTGTAAAACAGTCTGGGTGAGTGATTTCCAAGTGCTCCGTGACACATCAGGGGGCAGGTAGTAATTTTATTTATATTTGTATTTTTAATCTTATCTATGTACATTTAATTCTATCCAAGGTAAGAAATTAACCTTTGCCAGTATTTGCTATGTAAATTTTGTTTTTTGAGACAGGGTCTAGCTTTGTCACCCAGACTGGAATGCAGTGGCACAATCTCAGCTCACTGCACCCTCAACCTCCTAGGGCTCCAGTGATCCTCCCTCCTCAACCTCCAGAGTATCTGAAACTACAGGCATGCACCACTATGCCTGGCTAATTTTTTTATTTTTTGTAGAGACAGGATTTTGCTATGTTGCCCAGGCTGGTCTTGAACTCCTGGACTCCAGCGATCCACCCACCTCTGCCTCCCAAAGTGCTGGGATTACAGGCATGAGCCACCACACCCAGTCTACTATATAAATTAATGGCAGAACACATATATATTTCTAAATAAATGTGATTGACTAGGACCTGTTTCATATATTTACTGAGAGACGTGAGCAGTCAGAAAAGTTTAGAGACCACTCTGCCCAATGGTTCTAAGGTTCCTGTCAGGCATCTATGCTCCGAGTTTTGAGAATAAAGGAGAGCCTTCGGCAGGATTGCAATGCCAGTGGCACTTGTCATTTCTGAGCTTCAGTTTTTGTGTCAATTAAATGGGGAGAAGAACCTACCTCATGTGATTGTTACACAGATCAAAGAAGGTAATGCATGTGCAGTGCTTAGCACAGTGTGTAGACTGGCACTCAGAAATGTTCTCATGTTTTAGGCCAGGTGCGGTGGTGTATGCCTGTAATCCCAGCACTTTGGGAGGCCGAGGCATGCAGATCACCTGAGGTCAGGAGTTCTAGACCAGTCTAGCCAACATGGTGAAACCCTGTCTCTACTAAAAATACAAAAAATTTAGCCGGGTGTGGTGGTGGGTGCCTGTGGTCCCAGCTACTTGGGAAGCTGAGTCAGGAGAATGGCTTGAACCTGGGAGGTGGAGGTTGCAGTGAGCTGAGATCGTGCCATTGCACTCCAGCCTAGGTAACAGAGCAAGACTCTGTCTAAAAAAAAAAAAAAAAAAGAAAAGAAAAGAAATGTTCTTATGTTTTGTATTGCAGATGTAGAAACTGATCGTTCCTTGGGGAACACAAAATACAAAGCTATTGCTTTAAAAGGTATACAATAGGCAAGTGTTCATTAAAATTTTTTTTTAAGTAAATAAATGAATGAATGAACAATCAACCAAGACAGTTTCTGTTTTGGAGTCACACCTTAGTCATAATCATATCTCACAAAAGTTCCAAAACTGTTAGGAAAGGGTACTCTCCTAGCAATCTAGAATGTTCCTTCAAAGTTTTTATGATGGTTTATAATTGTATGGTCATCAGTGTTTCCTCCCCTCCTGCTGCCATAGACTGCAGTCTCCACAAAGTCAGGGACTGTGTCTTTTACACTCACTGCCATATCTCTAGTACCCTATAGTATGCCTGGTATACAGTGGCACTCATTAAGTGTATGGTGACAGAATATTTGAGTTTATAAAATGAGATATCATTCTAGCCTCTCTTAAATTTTAGAGCTGAGGCCTAGAAGATGAGAATGTTTTGGCCAAGGTCTCAGCTGGTTGGCATCAGAACCAGGTCTATTGCCATCACAATTTCTTTCCCCCTCCCTTCCTTTACCCAGGAAAAGACCCTCAAAGCCCTTCCAGGTGCTCAGAATCCCGGGATGTTTCTAAAGAGAAAGGAACTATCTTGACAATCCCTTAGGGAAACCAGTGGAAGATTTATGACAGTGGGGGAAGAACCCCTCCAGACTTCAACAAGGCCCAAGCTGAGAACTTAGCACAGCCCCATCCTCTGCCCATCCTAGCTCCTGACTCAAAAAGAAGTGACTGAAAAGTGCTTTGCAAATGCACAAATGTCCCAGAGGGAGGCACCAATTAGTGCACACCAGCCCTGTGCTCTCCAAAACCATGTAGCTCCTCTTCCACCCACCCACTCACCAGTCTTCTCTCTGGTCATACCAATACATGTGAGTGGTGGTCATAGGACAGGCTATGCTATTTACTGCTTGTGTGAAAATTTAGGCAAAATTCTTGATGTCACTCTGCCTCAGTGCTCTCTACGTAAAATGGACACAGTAACAGTGTCTACCTCATAAGGTTGTTCTGAGAATTTGTGGTTAATATATATAAATGACTAGGGGCAGTATCATGCACATTGTGCTATGGAAGTGAGGGTTTCTATGACCTTGTGCTGGCCACTGCCAATATCCTCCCTATCTCTTAGGCCCCTCCGCTGTGGTCTGTCTTTACTATGAATGCATGTCTGTTCTCCCAGCAAATACCTACTTCCCCACTGGGTGCTAGGTCTCATGCCTGCTGATCTTCCCAGGGCCATTGCTCCAGAAATTTTCTCCTTTCTCACTGGTATCATCAATATTTGCCTCTAAGACTTGTTCTTAGCACAATAAAAGTCTTGTTATTTCTCCTGTACAGACACAAACATACACACATGCACACTCTTCTTTTGAGCCCACCTCCTCCTCCAACTCTGTCTCTTTGTTCTTTTATAGCAAAGCTCCTCAAAAGAGTTGAATATAGACCCTATCTTCAAATTCTCTTCTCCCCTTTTCTCTTGGATATACCCCTTGTCAGGCTCTTGCTCCCACCCTATTTCCAAACTGCTCTAGTTAAAGTCAACAGTGACAACTCACCATAAATCCAGTGGTCAAGTTTCAGTCTGGATCTTAACAAATGAGGCAGCAGCATTTGAAACAACTGTTCACTTCCTTCTCCATGACACTCTTTTTGCACTTGGCTTTGAAGAACAGTCTCTTGGTTTTTCTCCTATCTCATTGGCTTCTCCTTTGTCTCCTTGGGTTGTTCCTCCTCATCTTCCCAAACACGCTGGAGGCCCCAGGGCTTAGTCCTTTGTCCTCTTCTCTTCCGTATCTACTTTCATGCTCCTATGCTCTCATCCAGGCTCCTGGCTTTAAATACCATCTGTACACTGTGAACATCCAAATGTCCAGTCTCTCCCCTAACTGCTCAACACCTCCATGTGGCTGTCTTTAGGCATTTTTCTCTTAATAGGCTAAAAAGAAATCAATTTCATGGAAGTCCTAGCCAGAGCAATCAGGCAAGAGAAAGAAATAAAAGGCATCCAAATAGGAAAAGAATAAGTCAAACTATCTCTCTTCACTGATGATTTGATTCTATATCTAGAAACACTAAAGGCTTCACCAAAAGGCTCCTGAAACTGATAAATGACTTTAGTAAAGTTTCAGCATTCAAAACCAATGTAAAAAATTAGTAGCATTTTTATACACCAACGATGTTTGAGCTGAGAGCCAAATTAAGAATGCAATCCCATTTACAATACACACACACACACACACACACACACACACACACACCCCTACACCCCTAAGAATATATCTAACTGAGGAAGAGAAAGATCTCTATAAGGAGAATTATAAAACACTGCTGAAAAAAATCATAGATGACACAAACAAATGAAAAAAATTCCATGCTCGTGGATTGAAGAATCAATATGGTTAAAATGGCCATACTGCCCAACATTATTCTTATCAAACTACCAACATCATTTTTCACAGAACTAGAGAAAACTATTCTAAAATTATTTTAAAATTTGAATGCAAACAAAAAAGAGCCTGAATAGCCAAAGCAATCTTAAGCAAAAGAACAAGGCCAGAGGCATCACATTATCCGACTTCAAACTATACTTTAAGGCTACAGTAACCAAATAGCATGATACTGATACAAAAACAGACATATACACCAATGGAACAGAATCGAGAACCCAGAAATAAAGCTGTACACCTATAATGATCTGATCTTCAACAAAGTTGACAAAAGTAAGCAATGGGCGAAAGACTCCCTATTCAATAAATGGTGCTGGGATAGCTGACTAATCATATGCAGAAGGATGAAACTGGATGCCTATCTTTCATCATATACAAAAATTAACTCAAGATGGATTAAAGATTAAATGTAAGACCTCAAACTATACAGATCCTAGAAGAAGCCTAGGAAAAATCATTCTGGATATTGTCCTTGGGAAAGACTATACATCTTCAAAATCAACTGCTACAAACACAAAAATTGACAAGTAGAACCTAATTAAATAAAGAGCTTCTACACAGAAAAAGAAACTATCAACAAAGTAAACAGACAACTTATAGGTTTGTTTCCTGGGAAAAAATGTTCACAGATTATACATCTGAAAAAGGTCTTATATCCAGAATCTATAAGGAACTTAAACAACTAAACAAGCAAAAAACAAATAATCTTATGGCCGGGCACGGTGGCTCAAGCCTGTAACCACAGCACTTTGGTAGGCCGAGGCGGGTGGATCACGAGGTCAAGAGATCAAGACCATCCTGGCCAACATGGTGAAACCCTGTCTCTACTAAAAATACAAAAATTAGCTGGGTGTGGTGGTGTGTGCCTATAGTCCCAGCTACTCGGGAGGCTGAGGCAGAATTGCTTGAACCTAGGAGGCAGAGGTTGCAGTGAGCCAAGATTGTGCCACTGCACTCCAGCTTGGCACCTGGCAACAGAGTGAGACTCTGTCTCAACAAACAAACAAACAAACAAACAAACAAAAACAAATAACCTTATTTAAAAATGGGCAAAAGAGATGAACAGACATTTCTCAAAAGAAGACATATAAGCAGCCAGCAAACATATGAAATAGTTCTCAAAATCACTAATTATCAGAGGAATGCAAATCAAAACCACAATGAGACATCATCTCACACCAGCCAAAATGACTAATTATGAAAAAGTCAAAAACAACAAATGCTGGTGAGATGGCGGACAAAAGGGAATGCTTATACACTGTTAGTGGGGATGTAAATTAGTGCAGCCACTGTGGAAAGCAGTTTGGAGATTTCTCAAAGAACTTAGAACTAACATTGGACCCAACAATCCTATTACTGGGTATATATCCAAAAATGAACAAATGATTCTACCAAAAAGATGCCTGTACATCTATGTGCATTAAAGAACTATTTACAATAGCAAAGACATGGAATCAACCTAGGTGCCCATCAGTGGTGATCATATAAAGAAAATGTGGTACACATATGCCATGGAATACTACATAGCCATGAAAAGAATAAAATTATGTCCTTTGCAGAAACAAAGATGCAGCTAGAGGTTATTATCTTAAGTGAATCAATGCAGAAAAAGAAAACCAAATACTGCTTGATGTGGTTTGGCTCTGCGTCCCTACCTAAATCTCATCTTGAATTATAGTCTCCATCATACCCACTTTTTGAGAGAGAGACTTGGTGGGAGGTGATTGGATCATGGAGGCAGTTTCCCCCATGCTGTTCTCATGATAGTGAGTGCGTTCTCACAAGATCTGATGGTTTTATAAGGCAATTTTTCCTGAACTCCTCTCTCCTGCTTCCATGTAAGATGTGCTTGTTTTCCCTTCCACCATGATTGCAAGTTTACTGAGTCCTTCCCAGCCATGCTAAACTGTGAGTCGATTAATGCTCCTTTGTTCATAAGTTACCCAGTCTCAGGTAATATCTTTATAGCAGTGTGAAAATGGAGTAATACACCATATTTTCTCACTTATAAGTGGGAGCTAAACGTTGGGTACTCATGGGCATAAAGATGAAAACAATAGATATTGGGGACTGCTAGTTGACGGAGGGAGGAGGAGGGGAAGAGTTAAAAACTAACTACTGGTACTAGGCTCAGTACCTAGGTGACAGGATCAATCATGCCACAAACCTCATCAACATGCAACATACCCAGGAAACAAACCTGCACAGGTACTCCCTGAATCTAAAATAAAAGTTGAAATTATTTTTTTTCTAAATATTTGAGAATTTTCTATTATTGATTTCTTGTTTAATTTTGTTATAACCAGAGAACACACTTTGTGTGGCTTTATTTTATTAAAAATTGTTAAAGTTATTTTTTCACTTTTTTAAAAATTATACTTTAAGTTCTGGTATACATGTGCAGAACATGCAGATTTGTTACATAGGTACACACTTGCCTTGGTGGTTTGCTTCATCCATCAACTTGTCATCTACATTAGGTATTTCTCCTAATGCTATTCCTCTCCTATTCCCCCACCCCTCAATAGGCCCCAATGTGTGATGTGCCCTCCCCTATGTCCATGTTGTTCTCATTGTTCAACTCCCACTTATGAATGAGGACATGCAGTGTTTGGTTTTCTGTTCCTGTGTTAGTTTGCTGAGAATGATGGTTTCCAGCTTCATCCATGTCCCTGAAAAGGACATAAACTCATCCTTTTTTATGGCTGCATAGTATTCCATGGTGTATATGTGTCACATTTCCTTTATCCAGTCTATCATCGATGGGCATTTGGGTTGGTTCCAAGTCTTTGCTATTGTGAATAGAGCCACAATAAACATACATGTGCATGTGTCTTCATAGTAGAATGATTTATAATCCTTTGGGTATTTACCCAGTAATGGGATTGCTGGGTCAAATGGTATTTCTGGTTCTAGATCCTTGAGAAAGCACAACGCTGTCTTTCACAATGGTTGAACTAATTTACACTCCCATAAACAGTGTAAAAGCGTTCCTATTTCTCCACATACACTCTGGCATCTGTTGTCTCCTGACTTTTTAATGATCGCCATTCTAACTGACGTGAGATGATATCTCATTGTGGTTTTAATTTGCATTTCTCTAATCACCAGTGATGATGAGCTTTTTTTCATATGTTTGTTGGCTGCATAAATTTCTTCTTTTCAGAAGTGTCTGTTCATATCCTTTGCTCACTTTTGATGGGGTTGTTTGTTTTTTTTCTTGTAAATTTTTTTCTTGTAAATCTATTTAAATTCCTTGTAGATTCTGGATATCAGCCTTTTGTCAGATGGATGGATTGCAAAAGTTTTCTCCTATTCTGTAGTTTGCCTTTCACTCTAATGATAGTTTATTTTGCTGTGCAGAAGCTCTTTAGTTTAATTATATCCCATTTGCCAATTTTGGCTTTCATTGCCATTGCTTTTGGTGTTTTGAAGTCATGAAGTCTTTGCCTATGCCTATGTCCTAAATGGTATTGCCTAGGTTTTCTTCTAGGGTTTTTATGGTTTAAGTCTTATGTTTAAATCTTTAATCCATCTGGAGTTAATTTTGTATAAGATGTAAGGAAGAGGCACAGTTTCAGTTTTCTGCATATGGCTAGCCAGTTTTCCCAACATCATTTATTAAATAAAGGATTGTTTCCCCTGTGCTTGTTTTTGTTAGGTTTCTTGAAGATCAGATGGTTGTAGATGTACGGCATTATTTCTGAGGCCTCTGTCAATTGGCCAATCTGTGTCTTATAATTGGGGCATTTAGCCCACTTACATTTAAGGCTAATATTGTTTTGTGTGAATTTGATCCTGTCATTATGATGTTAGCTGGTTATTTTGCCCATTCATTGATGCAGTTTCTTCATAGTGTCAATGGTCTTTACAATTTGGTATGTTTTTGCAATGGCTGGTATGATTTTTCCTTTCCATATTTAGTGCTTTTTTCAGGAGTTCTAGTAAGAAAGGCCTGGTGGTGATAAAATATCTCAGCATTGGCTTGTCTGTAATGGATTTTATTTGTCCTTCACTTATGAAGCTTAGTTTGACTGGATATAAAACTCTTGGTTGAAAATTCTTTTCTATAAGAATGTTGAGTATTGGCCCCCACTCTCCTCTGGCTAATAGGATTTCTGCAGAGAGATCTGCTGTTAGTCTGATGGGCTTCTCTTTATGCGTAACCCAACTTTTCTCTCTGGCTGCCTTTAACATTTTTTTTCCTTCATTTCAACCTTGGTGAATCTCATGATTATATGTCTTGGAGTTTCTTTTCTTGAAGAGTATCTTTGTGGTGTTCTCTGCATTTCCTGAATTTGAATGTTGGCTTGTCTTGCTAGGTTGAGGAAGTTCTCCTGGATAATATTCTGAAGAGACTGTTTTCCAATTTGGTTCCATTCTCCCCATCACTTTCAGGCACACCAATCAAATGTAGGTTTGGTCTTTTCACATAGTTTCATATTTCTTGGAGGCTTTATTTGCTTCTTTCCATTCTTTTTTCTCTAATCTTGTCTTCGTGTTTTATTTCATTAAGTTGATCTTGAACCTCTGATATCCTTTCTTCTGCTTTATTGAGATACTTGTGTATGCTTCACAAAGTTCTCGTTCTGTGTTTTTCAGCTCCATCAGGTAATTTATATTCTTTTCTAAAGTGGTTATTCTAGTTACCAATTCCTCTAATCTTTTTTCGACATCCTTAGCTTCCTTGCATTGCATTAGAACATGCTCTTTTAGCTCCAAAGAGTTTGTCATTGCCCACCTTCTGAAGTCTACTTTTGTCAATTCATCAAAATCATGCTCTATACAGTTTTGTTCTCTTGCTGGTGAGGAGTTGTGATCCTTTGGAGGAGAAGAGGCATTCTTGTTTTTGGAATTTTAGCTTTTTGTGCTGGTTTTTCCTCATCTTCATGGATTTATCTACCTTTGGTCTTGGATGCTGGTGACCTGCAGACAGGGTTTTTGTGAGGCTGTCCTTTTCTTTTCTTTTTAAAATGGTGATGCTATTGCTTTCTGTTTGTTAGTTTTCTTTCTAACAGTCAGGCCCCTCTGCTGCAGGTTTTCTGGAGTTTGCTGGAAGTCCACTCCAGACCCTGTTTGCCTGGGTATCACCAGCAGAGGCTGCAGAACAGCAAAGATTGCTGCTTACTTCTTCTTCTGGAAGCTTTGTTCTAGAGGGGCACCTGCTAGATGCCAGACAAAGCTCTCCTGTATGGGGTGCCTGTTGACCCCTGCTGGGAGATGTCTCCCAGTTAGGATGCACTGGGGTCAGAGATCCACTTGAGCAGGCAGTCTGTCCCTTAGCAGAGTTCGAATGCTGTGCTGAGAGATCCACTACTCTCTTCAGAGCCAGCAAGCAGGAACATTTAAGTCTGCCGAAGCTGCACCCACGGCCACACCTTCCCCCATGTGCTCTGTCCCAGGGAGATGGGAGTTTTATCTATAAGCCTCTGACTGGGGCTGTTGCCTTTCTTTCAGAGATGCCTTGCCCAGAGAGGAGGACTCTAGAGAGTCAGTCTGGCTATAGCAGTTTTGCTGAGCTGTGGTGCATTTTGAACTTCCCATCAGCTTTGTTTACACTGTGAGGGAAAAACCACCTACTCAGGCCACAGTAATGGCAGACGCCCCTCTCCCCACCAAGCTCAAGCATCCCAGGTGGACTTCAGACTGCCGTGTTGACAGCAAGAGTTTCAAGCCACTGGATCTTAGCTTGCTGGGCTCTGTGGGTGTGGAATCCACTGAGCTTGGCCACTTGGCTCCCTGGCTTCAGCCTGCTTTCCAGGATAGTGGACGGTTCTACTTTGTCTCGCTGGTGTTTCAAGTGGCCACTAGGGTTTGAAAAAAAAACCCCAGCTAGCTCAATGTTTGCTCAAATGGCTGCCCAATTTTGTGCCTTGAAACCCAGGGCCCTGCTGGCGTAGGCACCCAGGGGAATCTCCTGGTCTGCAGGTTGCAAAGACTGTGGAAAAAGGATAGTATCTCAGCCAGAATGCACCATTCTTCACGGCACAGTCCCTCATTTCTTCCCTTGGCTAAAGGAGGTAGTTCCCCCACCCCTTGTGTTTCCTGGGTGAGGCAACACCCCACCCAGCTTTAGCTCACCCTCCGTGGGCTGCACCCACTAACCATTCCCAATGAGATGAGCCATGTACCTCAGTTGGAAATGCAGAAATCAGCCACCTGCTGCATTGATCTCTCTGGGAGCTGCAAACCAGAGCTGCTCCTATTCTGCCATCTTGACAGACACCTAAAGTTTATTTTATGACCCAGAATAAGATCTGTCTGGGTATATGCTCTGTGGACACTTGAAAAGAATGTGTATTCTGTTGTACGTGGGTGTAGTGTCCATTACAGTAATCTAATGTCCATTAGATTAAATCAGTTGATAGTGTTATTCAGGCTTTGTGTATCTTTGCTGATTTTCTATCTATTTATGAATTATTGAGAAATAAAATTTTGAAATTTCCTAATTGTAACTGAATTTTTCCATATATCCTTTTAGTTCTATCAGTTTTTGATTTATTTATTTTGGATCTTTGTTAGTTGCATAGTATATTTGACTGTTTATCTTCTTGGTAAATTGACCTTTTTATCATTATAGAATGTCCCTATAATCTATCTATATCTTTATATTTAAAATAGGTTTCCTTTAACCACAGAAAATTTCAGAAGTAATTTTTTTGAATAAATTTCCTGTCTTCTACCTCCCCCAACACCTCCAAATTGCCTCTCTTGCTGTCTCCCATCTCAGTTAATGGCCTGTCAAACTTTCCATTTGCTCAGGTACAAAACCCTTAGAGACATTCTTAACTCCTCTATCTATTTTACACCCTCTTTCCAATGTCAGAAAATATAGCCTGTTCTTCCTTCAAATGATGTTCAGGGTCGGCCCACTTCTTACCATCTCTGCCACCTGGTCTGAGCACTATAGCCCTCACCTGGCTTGTCCCTGCATCTTCATAACAGATATCCCTGCTTCCATCCTTGTTCCTCTGCACTCTGTTATCAACATAGTCCCCAGAAAAAATCCTGTTAAAACAGGAGTCACACCAAGTCATTCCTCCATTTAAACCCTCCAAAGGCTCCCATCACAAACACAATATAAGCCAGAGTCATCACAATGATCCATAAGGTCCTGGACGATCTACTGCCCCTTTCTCTGCACCCTGCAGACCTCTGTTTTCATACTGCCTCCACTTCTGCGCCCCCACGCTGCTGCCTTGCTGCTTCAGAAAGGAGGCTGCTGCTGCCCCCTCAGAGGTCATGCACAGGTTCCCTAGCTCCTCTCCTGCTTTTGCTCTGGGCATCTTCCCAGCAGGGCCTACTAGATCCCCCACCTCAGTGTGCACGCCCTCACCCTCCAACCTTCTATCCCCTATTTCACTTTCATTTTCTCCTGGCTCTTCCCCCATCCTGACACCCTGGGTGTTTTCCTCCCTTATCTCCCTGCCAGCCCTCTCTGGAATGTGAGTGCCATGCCAGTATGTGTGTGTTCATGTGTGTGTGTGTACTGGGGCAAGGGGGTTGACAGGTTTGTTTAAGGCCCCACTAGCTGCACATAGTCAGAACTCAGGCAACATATGGTAAGGGGATGAATTTTCCACTGGCTTTGTCCTCCTCTATACGTTGTGAGGGAAGAAGCTGCCTCTTCTTATGGGTGCTTTCCCGTTGGTGCCCAGTGGAGACCCTTCCACAGCCTCTCATGGTATTTGTCAGACGAATGAACAAACAAAAAGAGAAATGAACACACTGAAGAGCTCTGTTGCAGCCGCGGCTGGCCTGGGTTGTATATGTCATCTTCTTCCAGAAGCCATGGTCCTCCTCAGTGCCTTTTAAAGCAGGCCACACGTGGGGACTTTGGCTTCACAGGGTATGGCCTCCACTCATCTGCCCGGGGAACTACCCTGCCCACAAGCCCAGCCATTCTCTCCCACCATGTCCTTCTAAATGCTTTCTCTTGCACCCCGAGGCCCCTCCTGATAAGCACGTGGGCCCTCCAGGCCCTCTCTTACTCTCAGTCACTTTTCCATCTCCAGCCTCACCCGCCATGTGCCTGGTGAGTCAACCTGGGAGGATGTCTCCAGAAGTCTGCCTTCAGCTTCTGCCCTTCGGCAGAGTGAGGGCCAGAACACCTCTTCCAGAAAGTTCCCTGACCCACTCCTTTTTAGTGTGGGAACTCAGTCCCTTTTGTTTCCCCCTTAGCACCCCATACTTACCTATATTGTGTTTCAGTGCCTGCCTCACTTGTATATCCTCCTGCCGGACTGCGAGCCCTTGAAGGAAGGAACCAGGCCCCCTCTTTCTTTGTATCACAATGCCAGACCCAAGAGGAAGCTCAGGAAGCACTCACTGACTGATTGACTGGATAAATTTATTTAATAGAACCCAGACCATGTTCTGTGATAATAAATCTTTATATTTGTGTAGCAATTTGCAGTTTGCAAAGTAATTTCCTACTCATGATCTTATTTTGACCTCCAACAACTCTGCAAAAATAGCAACTCATTTATTCATTTGTTCCTTAACTCATTCACTGATCCTGTGTCAGGCACTGTTCTAGGCACTGAAATGCAGGTACAAACAGAACAGACAACTATGCCTGCCTTCATGGAGCTTACCTTCCTGCAGGAGGGACTGTCATGCCTATTTTACAGATGGGCAGACAGAGGTTAGTCCTGGGAGGCTAAGCAACCTGGGCAAGATCACAGGGCATGCAGGTAGAAGACCCCCCAGTCAGGATCAGGGCTGTCTGATTCCAAGTAGAGGGAAGACATTTTTCACCACAGTTGCTTTAGGGATTATGGGCTTATCCATAAGGCATCTTTTATTTTTTTCCAAGTTAACAACAAATAAAAGGAAACTTGGCAGAAATCCACACCCTGGGACTACCTTGGAACTCCTTCCCTTGTCTGATGTATGTGTTTAACAAAGATGTGAGAAATACCTGCCAGGTCTCTTCTTGCTGGAGCCGAGAAGACAGAAGCCACCCAGCATTGTGAGCACGTCTGCTTGTGTGCAAACCCGCAGGCATTTTTAGCAACTTTGGGGAACATAAAGAAAGCTGTTGGTTTTGTTTGCACATATTTTTCGCCTCTGCAGAAGGCTTCTCACCAAGCGGCAGCCTCAGAATTGCCTTTTATTTGATCTTAAGACACAGAGTCTTTACAGCTCACTAGCTGAGCTATAGTTGGCAAACTGCTTAACCTGCTCTAACTTCTGTTGTCGGGAAAATGGATCTGATAATAAAGGTCTCTGTCTCTCAGAGTGGTTGTGGTAATTAAATTCAGAAGTGCCAGCCTGCCTGTGAAGGTTTGAGGCTGGAAGGAGGCAGCTTGGGGAGGAGAAGGCCTTGTTAGAATCTGCAGAACCTGGGATTCCAGTCCATCAGCTGCAGAACCTTCACTCCTCCAGCTTCAGTTTCCCTCATCAATGGGAATATTAGTACATATCCCAAAAGCTTGTTATGAATGTCAGCAATAATGTATACATTGTGTCCAGCACTGAGTCTGCACATAACTATTGTCTAGTAAATGTCACGGGGGTGTGCGTTATCATCATCATCATTACTGTTATTTGTGCGTGGGTGGTAAGGTCAACAAGGATTTTAGAAATTTGAGACTAAATCTGTTGAGCCAAGTATTATGTCTTATGTATGCCTGTATGCCTGATGCTCAAAACGCTCCCCAGCAGTTGACAACTGCTCAGTAAAGTCTGAAGAACTGGATTAGATGAAGGAGGAGGAGACCAAGTCCCTCAAAGTGCTCAGGCTTGAAAAAGAACATGTGTTTACTGCATATTTACCACACGGCACACCTTTGTCTTTACTTGTGTTTGTTTCTCGTAGAGACTCACAAGGCAGGTATCATTATTATCCACATTTTACGAATTAGGAAACTGACACTAAGTCATCAAATGACCTGCTCAAGGTCGCACTGTTGGTGGGTAGCACAGTGAGGGCCGGAACCTGAGAGAGTCTGACTCCTGAGTCCACACTCTTAATGACCTCTGCCCTGCACTGCCAGGAAGGGTTCTGGTTTGAGGTTTCCTCTTCTTCTAACCTAGTTGACTTCCTGGCCCTCTGGTTGTTTTTGATGTTCCATGCCAGCAGAAAGAGCAAACCTTCTCTCTCCAAAGCAGCTAAGCAAGTGATCTGCATGAACAGCCCATGTTACTGTTTTGGTGTGTTTGTATTTTAATTTTCCCCCATAACAGTAGGCACTGGAGGTGAAAAAGGAGGCAGCCATCAGCTATCTATCTCCCAGGAGGGGATCACCTCCTGGGCAGTCCCATCTCCCTGGAAGCAGATGTTGCTTCCTGCCACCACAGGGCAGAGGGGTCCCTACCCATGCCTCTCTCCTGGGAAGCAAGCCCTGGAACCCAGAGCTGAAGGAGAGGACAGACTGAGTAAACCTCCCCCACGACTCCCTACCAGAGG
Organism: Cebus imitator; assembly: GCF_001604975.1. Taxonomy (NCBI): domain Eukaryota; kingdom Metazoa; phylum Chordata; class Mammalia; order Primates; family Cebidae; genus Cebus; species Cebus imitator. Next base: position 4,208,852 of record NW_016107478.1, on the reverse strand, counting down.
CTGGGAATTAGGAGATGCCAAATCCCACCTCTGCTCCCAATCCTGCAGCTGCTTCCTTTAGGACATCACAGTGGATATTTCCAACAGCCTTCTGTGCCACCTCATATTTAGCTGTAGAATGATGGCTCCTCAGTGCAGAGAGGGGAAGAGGCTTGCCCGCAGTCACACAGCCATCAGTGGAGGAACCAGGACTGCCATTTTCCTCATTCCCAGGCCCACGATCCCTCTATAGTGTGATACCGGGGCTGGAGATCAAGCGCCAAACGAGTTGTTTTAAGGACTCTATCAATTCTGTTTTGGAGTGGCATGATAGATACATGGCAGCTCAGAGTTCCATTTCTAAAGTCAGAGCAGCCAGAGTCTGAATTTTGGCACTGCCCCTAGTCTAGGGACTCTGGGCAAGTCACATAATGTCGGTGAGCCTCTAAGTGAAGGAACAGGTACCCCTGCCACACAGGCTGCTATGAGGATTAAATAATTGAGTTCATATAAAGCCCTCAGACCACTTCTTGGCAAACAGAGAGCTGTCCACACATATTAGCTTTATTTGTTCCTTAATTCTTCAAACATATATTGGATACTAAAATGGCCATTTTGCAATAAGTCATTCAATATTCACAACAAAGCTCTAAGGAATTAAGATCTCCATTAAAATAGATGGACAAACACAATGTTAGAAAGGTTAAGTGACTTCTCCAAGGTCTTTTGGTTAGTAAGTGGAGGCCTGGATTCTCTGACTCCAGAGCCTTATTTTCTATGCTAGTTCATGGAGGTATTTTGTATTGTTTCATTGTTTTGTTGTGTTCTAACACAAGGGTGAGGTAGATGAACTAATATTATCTTACAAACTGATATAAAATGCACATGTGTGAGATTCCTGTTATTCTTATTAACTACCACAGTGCCTACCTTCTCTCCAACTTTGGTCTACTTAGCATCTGCCTCATTAAAAATATATATTCCAAGGCCCTGTCTCCAGATTCACTGAACCAGAGTTTCTGGGTACAGAGCTGTTTATCAAGCTCTCCAGATGTTTCTAAAGTACACTTAAGTTTGGGAACCACTGCCTTTGGAAGTCAATAATCCAGTAAGCACTGCTTGACTGGAAGAGGGAAGACAGTTTTCAAAAAGCAAAAGTCACACAGATAGCAAGCTTAAAAAGCCAACTTATGTGTCAGTATCAGGTATGACCAGGAGGGATGGGAAGAAGAGAACTCAGGATGCCAAGAGCAGAGCGGGCAGATCTAGTGATCTCCAGTTGCCCCAGGTGTAGTGCCAACAGGGAGTTCAGGCCGAGAGTAGTAAATATCAATCAAAGTATTTTGGCAATGCTGACAGAGGTATCCCCAGGGGCAAGGAAAACACCATGTTATCAGGTCTCACAGCAGGTGATAGGAATGGCCAGGAAAGAAGGTAGCAGGGACCAAATTCTAGCCTTCTGGGAAACTGACTGGAGGAAAAGGTAGGTAGTGGGGCTCCCACAGAGTCCTGGTTTGCATAATAGAGATTTAACAAGATCATCCTCATCAGGCAAAAGACCAACTTGCAAGTTCAAGGCACAAAGTCAGAAGGGGGCTAAGAAGAGGGAGAACTTGATTCTAATAGCCCAGCAAAAGCCCATGGGATAAGGACAGTGGAGTGTCCATGGTGGAAACTAAGTGGTCCTATCAGGGCTGCAGCGGGAGGGGGTCAGGAATTTATAACACACCCGGTTAGTCATTCCTTCAAGCCTGCCACTTACCTGCCACACACTGGGACCTATTTTGATCCTGGTCCTGCCATGAGCCCTGTGACTTCAGTCAAGCCCCTTTATGACTCCAGGCCTCATTCTTCCTCTGATTCATGAAGGTCCATATGTAATGACTCTAATCAAGGTCGGTAGCAGCTCTTGCAGCTACCTCCAAGAGTTTCTGTGAGAATTAACTGTAGACATGCACCATATAATGATGCTTCGGTCAACAACATATCACATATATGACAATGGTTCCTTAAGATGATAACACTGTATTTTTACTGTACCTTTTCTATATTTAGATACACAAATACTTACCATTGTGTCACAGTGGGCTACAGTATTTAGTACAGTAACATGCTGCACAGGTTTGTGGCCTAGGAGCAATAGGCCATACCACACAGCCTAGGTGTACAGTAGGCTCTCCCATCTAGGTTTGTGTAAGTACACTCTATGATCTCACGACAATGAAATCTCCTAATGAGGCATTTCTCTGAACATATCCTTGTTATAAGTGAGGCATGACTGTACTATATCTATGAATAAGCCAGAACCTTTACACATTTTTTTTTACAGTGGAGTCTTGCTCTGCCACCAAGCTGGAGTGCAGTGGCACAATCTTGGCTCACTGTAACCTCCACCTCCTGGGTTCAAGCAATTCTCCTGCCTCAGTGGCTAGGACTACAGGTGGTGGCCACCACACCCAGCTAATTTTTGTATTTTGAGTACAGACAAGTTTTCACCATGTTGGTCAGGATGGTCTCAGTCTCTTGACCTTGTGATCTACTCACCTTGGCCTCCCAAAGTGCTGGGATTACAGGTGTGAGCTACTGTGCCCGGCCTACATATTTTTTGAATTTGTTATCTTGTTAGTTTCTATCTGATCAGTATACACCCATCTTCCTTCCATCCCCAAGCACAAACAGAACACATGTGTCTAGTAGATTTCAAGCTAATGTTTCTCCTACTGGCCAGCCTGACTTGCCTGGGTTCTGTGACATGGATGACAGCAGAGAGCTCTGCTGGGGGCCTGAGAACCTCATCTTGTATTCATGCAACAACAGAGGGGAAAAAAAGAAAAGGAAGAAGGGGAACAAGAAGGAGGCACCAAACACACAACATTTCTTGATGGGGTATCCAGGTCTCTGTGGAACATAGGAGCACTCTATGCAAGTGACCAACTCTAGGAGACAGGCCACATGGAAGTACTTGATTAATCTGGAAATTTATGAAATTATGGGGCAAACTAATCTGCTCACCCAACAAATACTAGGAGAAGGAAGGAAAGCTAATATATTTCCAGGCTAAACAGCAGCAAAAGGAGGGGGTAAAGATTTGCCTGTGTGGCAAAAATGACTGAAATTTTAGAAAGACTTAAATCCTGGACAGATAAAAGGGTATCTTGGATAGCCGTGGTGGCTTATAC
>NW_016107478.1:4189999-4205549 GCF_001604975.1 Cebus imitator | reverse complement strand
AAAAAAGGTATCTTGAGTACTCACAAGTGGCAATGGGGGTCAGTGGTTGGGCAATAAATGGCCTTTAGAGCATACAGCTTTGACAATTATGAGCTGTGATATTGAGGACAAGGTATAGAGCCTCACTTAGCCTTAGTTTTTAATATGTACATGTAGCTACTACCTGTTTGTTGAAGAAACTAAAGATAACTGCACCATATCTCATAGATCTTAAATTTTTTATTTCAGCATCTCTGAAATTAGGACAAGTCTTATAATCTGTCACATTTTAGAGTCTATGAAACAACAATATGTAAAACTCATTACAGCTAGTGCTTGACTTACGACCACGATTGGTTCCAACAGACCGGCCGTAACACGATTTGGTCAAAAGTTGAGTAGGCTATATGCACGCAGAAATGGTAGTGCTGCCGGAAGTTGGTCCACACTGTCGTATGCCCAGCTGGGCAACGTTTGCACTGCCAGACACGGAGCAGTCGTGGCTAGCGATTGTGGTCATAAAGTCGAATGGTCGTAAGTTGCACAGGTCATAAGTCGATCAATACCTGTATACAAACTCAATACTTATGGACAATTATTATCTAGTAAGAGCCAGAAGTTGTGTCCTGTAAGACATCCTGCAACACATATAAGGCAGCTGACAGCAACACCAGGATGGCCAGATTACTGGAGAACAGGAACCACATCTTCTGTTCATGGTACACTGTTGATGATCTGTTGTATGAGTGGATATACCTAAAGGGCCCTGAAGTTCATCATTTCAAATCCGAGATTCCAGATTCTGTGGACATTAATGTTACCATAATACTACCAACCACCAAAGAGTGTCATATTTTCTGAAACCAGAATCACGACACACAATTTATCACCTACAAAATGAAATGACACTCAATGTCTGATCTAACTCAAGTCATCTGCTGTGTCCAGAACCATCTAGAACAACCCAAAGTTCTTAGAACCATATTACTTCCCACCTCTGAATGTTTGCATGTGCTCTTCCTTCTGCCTGGAACTCCCTTTCCCCTCCCCTCCGTTCTGCTTTTTTTCTCCTGTGCTAGAGGCATTGGACACAGGATGGGCAAATGGACAAGGCCCATACATCACTTGCAGCCTGGCAGAGAAGACAAACAAGGACTAACAAGTAAGGGCAGGAAGTACGGGGAGCGCTGAGATTAGGAAATGGGGTGAACCTCTCTACACTGGCTGCCTGGCAAAACCCTGCTCTTCTTTCGAAAGAAAACTCAGTGTCCTCTTTTTGTGAGGCTTTCTTCTGTAAGGCTTTCCTGGGTTAGGCTGACCTCCCCATCAATGGGCTGCAACCCTGTGGTAGCACCTTTCACTCTAAATCCAATTCTAGATTGTGAGCTCCTTGAGTGCCGGAATGTGTCTCATTCATAGCTTGATTCCTAGGACAATGGCACGCACATAGTAAGTGCTCAATAAGTGTTGCTGAATGAAGGTGATTTGATAAAGGATTTATTTGTGATTGGTGGATTTCTCCCTATGAAGAACTTTATGAAAAATATAAATTGTCAATTGTGTTAAGCTCTGTTTGTTTTTTTTTACTGGGTCTCAGTATAGTCTCCTATATTCTTATAGGAGAATAAAAGAGGAGAAATATGCTGATTACTTGAATTCCCTATTTTTTTCTTTTGTTCTATGAGTGGAACCCTTCCATCAACTGCAATTATACCCAGAAGCCCAAGGTATAATATAAATAAAATCTGAACTTCTCTGAAGCTAGAGGTGGGACTCGAATCCTCAAAGCTCATCTCCACTTTCCCTTTGCCACGAAGAGTACATTTTGATACCCTCCATCCTCTCTGTCACCTCTAACACTAAATTACCCTGTAATTAACTATATCTCGAGTAGCCAGAATCACTGGGACCAGATATTAAAGCCAGGAAGATGACAACAAATACTTTTAGAGTGTCTAATACATGCCAGAGCAGCCAGGCCTTTTTAAAAAGGATCTCATTTTTTTTTAAAGATCTGTTTAATTTTTTTTTTAATTTTCAGTTTTTGTGGGTACATAGTTGGTGTTCCTTTTTCCTTATCGCCCCATTCTCTAGTCCCAAATTATTTATTTTCAAATTAAAACGAATCTTATATTGTTAGCCACCTTAAATGCTTTTGGAGAACAAGTTAGCTTTATAAACAGATATTAATACAAAATGCAGTATTCATTTAATCCTCACAACAAATCTGTGGAGTTAGTTTTAGTAATTCTGTTTCATACCTGAGGTCAGCGGGGCTCAGAGAGAAAGAGAAGTTGCCCAACATCACTGCAGGAAGTTCTCAAGCACAATCCTATCTCCCTGCTGGCGGGGCTGGCCCTGCCTGGCACCACTCTCACTAATAGGTTGACATTTACTAATTTATTTAATCCCAATAAAACCCAGTGAGGTGGATACCGCTGCTGTGGTCACTTTACAGATGAGAACACAGAGGATTACACAGGTGAAGTAGCTTGTCCAGGGCCACATGACCAACAAATACCAGGCCAGCCCTTGAACTAAATCATCCTGCTCCACACCCCGAGCCTGTGTTGTCCCCAGTGTGGAGCCCATACTCTTGCCTCAGAGGCCTCCTGCCTCGGAAGCCCTTGACTTCCCTCCTCCCTTTGAGGGCCGTCTCTTTCCCTCCTGTGCCGAGCTGGGAGAAATACAGAAAGGCGGGGGCCATCAGAGCAGACCCAAAGGCAAGTACCAGGATCATTAAGCAAACCAGACCACCCGGGGGCAAGTCGGAGTCTCCCTGCAGACTGACTATGTGACCTCTCCCAGCTCGGTCAGTCCAGGTCTCCATTTCCTCAGCCACAGGTTAGTTAATCGATGTCTCCATTTTCTCAGCCACAAAATGGGGATTATAACAGTAACAATCTCAGAGGTATTGTGGTAGGGCATGAAAAGTGCTTACAACAGTATCAGTCGGCCTCCTGGATCCGTGGGTCTTGCATTCATGAATTGCACCAACTGCAGATTAAAAATATTCAGGAAAAAATAATTGCAAAATTTCAAAAAAGCAAAACTTGAATTTACCGTGTATCAAGTATTATGTTAAATCCACACAAGTGAAGTGATGTGTAGGCATTGTGCTAGGCATTATAAGTAATCTAGAGATGATTTAAAGGAAGGCAGGCCTGTCCTAGGGTAAAGCAAGCACACTTGTCCCAGGCAGCTGGAGGAAGGAGCTGGGAGGGCAGAGCCAGGAAAGGTGTTATGCAGAGGCAGGAGCACAGCCTAGGCAGAAGCATAGAGGTAAGAGGTATAGCATCCGCAGGAGAAATGGCAGGAAGCCAGTCACTGAGGTGCCAAGGGCGTGTGCATGGGAGGGTGGGGCCAGGCCACAGAGGGCATTGCAAGGTAGACCAGCCCAGTCCAGTTCCTGGGCCTGAGAGGGCTCTGATGAACTGCCCAAGGTGGTATTTCAGGGAGATTACTCAGGCTGACTGGACAGAGGCGTTTGCTTTGCAGCACTTTCCTGCCTTCAAACCACGAGCAGTATTTTAAAAATTAAACTCATCTCTTACCAACATTACGTACATAGTTCAAAAAGGCAGCAGTTCTACAAAGCCCATTCCCCAGCCCCATTTCCCTCCACTCCCAAATCTTACCACCCAGAGCCAGCCATGGTTCAATATTTCGTGCAGTATTTACGTCTGTGTTTCTAAATACTATGTCTACACATCCCTTTCTTAATTTTTTCATTAGCAGTAGGGTCTATTGACTTTCTCTCACAAAAGAGAAGGACTTAGCTCTCTTCTCTCATATAGACACTTTACCTTTCCCAACTTTCCAGTCTAGTTATAACATTCCTTTTGCTAGATTAGTGTTTATAGCATTGTGACCACATAAATCACAGCTGAGCCATATTGTATCATGATTAAATTTTTGCTTTTATATGACATTCTTGTCACTGAAACTGATGCCCCATTTAAAAAACCTATTAGCTTCATTTTCTAGGTACACTCATCCCTCTCTCCTTGGTGAGAAATCCAAGTCTGCTCTCAAAATCTTCAAGCACATCAGGTAATCAAGCCATCCATCTTGCCTCCTTCTGGAGCTCTCAGTGGTCCTGCTCTCACCGGATGTTGGGTCTCTGGCTGCTGCCGAGCTGTAGCTGTCCCCAGGATGTGGCAGGGGCATCCTTGCTACCAGACAGGTGAATATCATTAATCTATAGATTTTACTCAGAAAATACCTACTGTGTGCTTCCAGATGCCAAAGAGGTCCCAGGCTGGAGGCTGGAGATCCAGAGATGACTTGGATACTGTTTTTACCTTCAAAGGTCTCTCAGCCCAGTTGTGGTAAATACAGTAAGTTATGGGCCAGAGGTGAGCCTGGACGTTATGGGAACTCAGCCTTTGGAAGAGCTAGAAGTTGTGAAAGGCTTCCTGTAAGAGGTGATGCCAAATGAGCCTCGGCTTGTTAGGAGGAGCTTTCCAAGTGTTTTGGAACAGATTTCTGATATGAGAATATCATGTGCACAGTCACGGGAGCATGACAAGACATGACTCTTTCTGGAAATTTTAAGTAATTAATTAGTGACGATCATGTGGGAGGGTTCCAGCCGAGTGGTGGGCAGGGTCCTCTGTGCCAGGTTAAGGGTATTTGTGGTATTTGGAGACCAGACATGCTGAGAGGGTGGATGCCCAGAGACTGAAGGAACGGGACCAGGGCCTAGAGTCTCTATAAATTGGAGAGCAGAAGCAAGACTGAAAGGCCATGAGGGTGGATAGGGTTGGTGCAGCCTGATAGGTAAGAGCAGCAGCTCTAAGCTCAGGCAGCCCTCAGTTTAAATGCCAACTCTGCCACCTGCTTGTTGAGCCTCAGTTTACCCATCATCAAAATGGGGACCATAATTCTACCTACCTCGTGGAGTGGTTGTGAGGATTAAATAAAACCTTGGCTGTAAAGTGCTTGGCATGATGCCTGGAACATAAGAAGTGCTTCGTTTTGTGACTTCCTATTGCTGGTCTTGAAGAGTAAAAACTGCTTCAAAAATCAGGTGTCATTTGAGATGTTCCCAGGAAAGGAGTAGGCAGAGATGGCTTCATGGGCAGGTCCACAGGGCCATGAGCACAGAAGAGCCCCATACATGGTTGAATGTTCTCCTCTACCATCTTGAAATTCTCAACAAGTTTTCGGCAAGGAGCCCCACGTTTTCTTTTTCACTGGATGCTGCAACTTCACTAGCTGTGCTGTCATAGGACACCATCAGGCAGAGAAGGGGTAGGGAATGCTTTTGAAGCAAAAGGGGCCTGAGTGTGCAAAGGCATGCTGGAACTCAAGGTCCAGCCTGTTCCCGGAACAAGCAGCACGAGGTATGATGTTCCTAGCCGGAGAGTTGTGTACAAGGGGACAATGGTAGAAGCTCAAAGTGGAAAACAGTGAAAGGCCTCAAATGCAGCACTAAGGAATCTAGCTGTTACACATTGGATACGTGGGGGGGCTTCTAAACATTTCAAATCTGGAAATGTTAAGGTCAGTGATGTTTAGGCAGAATACTGATGAAACTGGAGGTGGAATGGTGTGGAAAGTATTGTGATCTGTATTTTATAGAAGAGAAAGCTGATCCCCATATAAGCAGGGCTGTGATATGATTTTCATGGGCCCTAGGCAGTTTTGCCTGTGTGGACTCCCTTTTCCAGAAAAATGTGTGTGTGTGTGTGTGTGTGTGTGTGTGTGTAAAATTATACTTTACAACTACATTGACATAAAGGCAAAGATCTTACTATTCTATATGAAAACATTTTCTTATAGACCCAAGGTGCTGTGTCTGCTGTGCTGAACAAGAAAGTCACTTGGGATGTCAGTTGCTCTCTTTTCAGATGTTGTAGCCAGGCCTCCTGGGCCTTCCTGGAATGGGTGGGCAGTCTGTTTCTCCTCAAAGGGAATGCTAGCTAGTCCCAAAGGCCATTTCAGCTAGGGCCTTCTGTGCCTCCAGGGACACTGTGTTCCAGTCTACTACAGAAGGAACTGATGGTTGTCTGGGTTTGGAACTGGAAGGTGGGGCTGACTGACAGGTAAAGGAGAGAGAGCTGTGAATGTCCCAAGGTTTGGGGAGAAATCAGAGGTCTCCTATCTGCAGACGTTTGCAACTATACCCTTATGTCACCTACAACTTCAACCCCAGGGACAGGCTGCCTACCTACTCCACCCACGGGGAGGGCGGGGAGGCTGAGTCAGCGGCGGCAGCTGAGGATGTTGTCTGGAGAGGAGAAAGATCACTGTCTGTCTGTCTGTTGGGGTTCCAGAGAAACCTGTCTGGAGAGGGGGAAGCATGCAGGCCTTTGGTTGCACGTCAACTGCTCACGTAGCCAGGAGAGTTGATGGAGGTTCCAGAAGGGTAGTCCCTGCTTCACCTCCTTCCTGAGGCTTTCCTCCATAATCTTCACTGGGCTTCTCTTCCTTTCCTCCTGAAACCCAGGACAGTGACAGCATGGCCTAATTCATGAGCTTCAGTCCAGTCCTCCCCTTCTCCCAGCTTTGGCTAGTCATGTACCTGGCGGGAAGGGAGAATGGTAAACGAAAGACAGCACAGGGAAAGAGGGGGTCTATTTGGGAAAGAAAAATAGATCTGGCATAGCTGTCTCTTTAGCTCTCAATCTTCAAACCACCTTTCTCTAGGCCCTAGACCCCTTCTTACCAGGGATATATCAGTGAATGAATGAATGATATTCAACCTTTCCTGGTCTTAGAAGTCACCCCTCCTTCTGTCCTCCAGTTCACACGGTCAGGAGATACCCAAATGCTTCTAAAATAAAAAGGAAATTGATCAGAAAGGAAACCTGCAGATCAATTTGGATGAGAATTATTGAGAAAGTTTCCACCTGATTACCTCTATTTTCTCTACAAAGGTTGAAGGTTTGGTGGGATAATGAATAATAGAAATCGCTATTGCATAGAGGAGAAGGGATCTGATGGAATTTGCAGACACATTACAGGGCAGTGTGTGGCCCCTGTGATTTTGGCAGATAAGATTAATAGCTAATGTTTCTTGAGCAGTTATTATTGTCCGGGCACTGGGCTTAGTGCTCTGTGTACATGACCTCTTTGTTCTTCACATGCACCTAGGAAAAAGGTGCCCCAGTCAAAATGAGCCAGGTCATGATGCAGAAATTAAAAAAAAAATTCTAGGTGGCTACATACAGAAAGGTCTATTTCTTGCTCATGCTCCATGCATCCATCAACGTGGCAGGGGAAGAGGTATGGCGAGTTGCAAATCTGAGAAACCAGTAAGGTTTGAACGACTGGGAAGGAAACGAGGGAGGGGTTCAGAGTCTGGAATTCAGGAGGTCAATGAGCCAGTCTGAGGAGAGCTCTGAAAAGACAAGAGGGAGGGGTCAGAGTGGGGCCTGCTGTTTGAGATTTCAAAGGTGGAGCAGTAGCCAGCCAAGATAAGAGCTGGGTGTGGCTCTGAGTGTAGGTGGCTGACGTGGAGTAAAGCAAAGGTCCCTCATGCTGAGGAGGTCAAAGGTGGGAAAGATGGAGTCACGCTTCTAGTCTTGGGAAAAAGGGAGTCTGGAAGGATGTAACAAGTTCCTGGTGAAGTATAATTCAGCTGCTTGGGGTGTAAATTTTACCAGGATATGAGGTTTGTAAACAATGTTTTTTAATAGTCAAACATAGTAATAAAATAAAAGATTTCAAAAAAGTATGTGTGGAGGTCCACATGCCTCTTCCGTGGAAATCTGGAGAAGCACTGCGTGTGGAGGAGCCACTTACATGTCAGAGATGACAGCAACCAGACCCAGAGACACAAACACCCAAGGACCAGGGTCTTTTTTGATTTCCATGTAATGATGATAATAATAAGAGCTAACAGTTCATGAGAGCTTATTATATGCTAGACACTGTCTTAAACTCTTTAGATGCGTAGCTACTTCAGTCATCTCATGACGCCCTATAGGGACATCCATTTTTACTCCCATCTTAAGGAGGAGGAAAAAGAGGCACAGAGGAATTGTGTAACTTGGCCAAGGTTGCATCACTAGCATATGTCACAAGTGGGATGTGAACTCAAGTAAACCGGCTTTAGAACCCATACCCTTAAATGCTGCACTAGTGGTTTTCCAACACGGGTAACCACTAGAATTGCCTGGGGTGGGGTGGGGTAGGGTGGAGGATTTGTTAAAGCAGGATATTTGGCCCCTCCCCTAGAGTTTCTGATTCAATGGTTCTGGAGTGGAGCCCAAGAATTTCCATTTCTAAGAAGTTCCCAGGTGATCATTGAGCAGCTGGTCCCCAGGCTGCACTTTGAGAACCTCTGTTCCACTTCATACCACCTCTCAAACAGACAAACACAACATCTCTTCAGTGCATGGCAGATCCAGCATCTCTTTCCAGATGTGACTACCAAATGTGTGGCAGCAAGTGTATGTGTGTCACAGGAAGGTAGAGGATTAAGGTGTAGGTGGCACTAGGGGACGTGAAAGAAGCTCAGTCCTGCTTCTTGGCTTTGATGTGCGTGGAATATGGAAAAGCAAACCATCTCCATGGAGACAGCAAGGTATACAGGTTCCACTTCAGATCCAGAGACAAAGGCAAGCAGAGAGGTGAGGTTTTAAGTGGAGTATATTTGGCACAATACAGGGATACTACAGGGCACAGTAGGAAGAGAGGACAAAGAAGACAGCAGCAATTTGCAAAAATGAGCCAGAGTGGGGTGTGAGTGGGGTATTACTGAGGGAGACAGGAGTTGTCTAAAGAGAGCACTGCTGCAGAAAAGAAATGCAGACAGGCAGTGCTGGGAGGTATTCCTGAAGTTGATGCTCTCCAGTCCACTTTCAGAATCTTCCCAGCACAGCATCTTCAGTGATGACAATTAAGATAGAAGCTGATGCCCAAATAGAAGTGAAAGAGCTGGAGGCTTCTCAGGGAAAGGGAAAAGAAAGAAGTTCAGAGTGAGTCAAAACCAGGTGTCAGCCTCTGCAAAGCCAGCTTTTAAAAGCTGAAATTGACGTGTAGCCAAAGTGGCCAACTTTTTACCTTCTTATGAAAATCTTCTGCCTTTCCCATTCATTCCTTTGCATGAATGTGTGGGCCACTGCTGTTCCCCACCCACCATCTCTCACCTGCAGTTTGTGGTCCAGCTTAATTAAGAGTTCTGCTGGTCGATTAGTCTCGTTCACCTCTCTAATTGGGCACCAGCTGTGTTTTCTCTTGACAACGACTCCTTTATGGAACCTCTAAAGTGCATTACATGAAGAAACATAACTGTTTCAGGGTTACATGATTATAAAACCAGGAACACTTGTTTTCTATAGAAATGAAGAGTTCATCTTTCTATGTTCCAGAAACTATTTTTTGAAAATTGGGGAGGGAGAGTATTGAAGGGCGAATTCTCTGTTTATGTTCGGAATATGAATGCTGATTGTGGTTTTGCATAATCACAGGTGTTGGTGCATAAAGACTTAGGAAGTTTCCTGGCAGAAAAGCGAGACTTGAGAAATTGAACCATGAATGGCTCCATTTACGAACAGCCACCAATGATTGACAGAATGACTATTAGTAGCTAATATTAGCTGAGCTCTTCCTATGGGCTTAACCCTATGCCAAGCACTTGACATGGATTACCTTGTTTAAACCTGGCTGTTGCCTTATGGCCTTATTAGATGGGTGCAACTGCTTTCCCCATTTTCACAGATCAGAAAACCAAGCACCAGAAAGATGTAATAATTCATGTTTAAGGTCACACAACTCACCATGAAATGGCTGAAATGGAACTGAAACTCAGGTCTGTCCCATGTCAAAATTCCTTTCTGTTTCTCTCCAGCTAAACAATGCAGTTGACTGGTGGAGCAAAAGTGCTCTGCTTGCAACAATTGCAATATCAACAACAATGTCCCCTAACATTGGTACAGAGCTTCCAAATCACCAAGTTCATTTATGTTTGCTGTCTCATGTGATATGACAGCCCTGTGGGGGAAACAAAGCACAGTTAGGTCTGAGAGATACTGCCCTGAAAGAGATAGATATGGTTCTTACCTCCAGGGAGCTTTCTTTCTAACAGGGAGGGGAGATTTGTACACAAGTAAATCAGATCATTGCTGCTGATCGGGATTTGCATCATGTGGGGCTTACCAGAGTGATGTGATAGAAAGTTTTTGTACTAGAGCTGTTCACATACTATTGAGGCAGACCTGGCAGGCCTGAGGCAGTTTCCATCTCACGTGATTAGTAGGGGCTTTACAAACTCAGAGCCAATGTGCTTAACTCAGAGTGGGACGATTGAGTGGTGGGAAGTCAGGAAAGGCTTTCTGAAGAAGCAGCATCTGAGTGGTTTTAAAGACAAATAGAAGTTATCTAGGAAAGGGGTGGGGAAGGTTCTAGGCCTGTGCAAGGACAGGTGTCAGAAGGCCAGCTGGTACGCTGCAGGGGTGACTGAGCCTTGGTGTGCAGTGGGGAGAAAAGAGGTAAGGGAGACAGGTATCAATCAGGTCCAAGAGCACCTCATTGGGATGATTGGTTTTATGTGTCAACTTGGCTAACCTATAGTACCCAGGTATTCAACCGAACACTACTCCAGGTGTTGCTGAGAAGGTATTTTGTGAATATAGTTAATATCTACAATCAGTTGACTTTAATATTAGCTGTATTAGATATCATAAAGAAGACCGTCCTCAATCATCTGAGTGGGCCTCATTCCATCCATTGATAGGCCTTAAGAGCAAGACTGAGATTTCCCTGAGAGGGAAAGGATTCTGCTTGTGAACGTCAGCTTCAGCTCTGCCCAGGAGTTTCCAACTGGTTGAACTCTTTCCAAACTGCCCTGCATATTTCAGACATGTCTAGCAAGAGCCCACAACTACAGAAGCCTATTCCTCTAAGTAAATCTCTGGAGATAGATCAGATGGACAGATAAGATAGATGATATATAGATTCAATAGATAGGTAGGTAGGTAGATAAGACAAACAGATAGACAGAGAGACAAGACAGATGATCGGTAGATAGATAGGGAGATAGATGATTGATAGAACCCTAATCTCTTACTGATTTGGTTTCCCTAATAGAACTCCTTCCTGACTGATACACATCTACCTAGCTAAGAGACTTAGACTTCATCATTAAGGTGATGAGAAGGACTCGTGGAGGGTTTAAGCAAAGGAGAAGCATAACCAGATTTGTGTTTTTAAACAATAGCTCTGGCTGCAGTGTACAGTGGATTGGAAGGGGCGAGGTTGGAGGCTGGGAGACCAGGTTGGAAGCAGTTGCCTGAACTAAGTCATGGCAGTGAGAACACCCTGAAAAGAGGGAACCAACTCAAGTGGTACTACGGAAGCAGAACTGGCAAGACTTGGTGGCCAATTGCACAGAGAGGGTGAGGACGAAGGGAGCTGGAGTTGCAATGAGCCCCAGGGCCTTGGACATCCTGGTAGGAAGGAGTGTAAGCGCTGTAAGAGCCGCAACTGTGTCCTGTCCTTTGCTGTAGTCTTTACTCCTTGAACAGTACCTGCACCTGGAAGGTGTTCATTACACATTTATTGAATGAACTGCAGTGCACTTCTCTGAGATCTGAATCAGGGGTTGGATGATTGGGTGGTGAGGATGAGGAATACACAGTGCAGAAAAACCTCCTTTCCCCTAACTCCATACGCTCTCAGAGTGACTTCAGCCCAGGCTTATGATATTAAGCACCCTGGGAGTATATGGAGTGAAGAGAAAGCAGGTTGGGGACTGAATCTTGGAGAAATTGCAGCATTTAAGGACTGAAGGAAGGAAAGGGTCCCTTAAAGGAGAATGAGAAAGTGGCCAGAGAGGGAGGAAGAGAATCAGAGGCCACAGTGGCAGAGAACATGCAGGGACAGGGTGCTCCCGCTGCTGCTGAGGGGTGTCATTTAGATTTACAACAGTGACTTGGCCTGAGGGTGGAGTATGGGAGAAGAGAGAGGTTTTGTTTGGCGTTGAGGGGACAGAGGTCAGCCTGCAGACATTCACAGAGGGCATGGGAAAAGAGGTAGAAGAGGCAGGGTCTCCAGTGGTCTCTCCCAACCTTCCTACCAAAGAGTTGACAGACAGCTCATTTCCACCTCATTTTAAAGGGCCTGAAACTGAGGCACGCAGAAACAAAGCTGGTTCAAAGTCAACAGCAAAGGGGAGTTCTGCTAGAAGACCACAGCTGTCCAGACCACACACTACCTTTTATGACTCGGCAGGATACAGACTTTGAAAGAATGGCTGTGCAGGGTGGGGCCTAGGCCCTGTCAGGGCTGATCACTGCCGACGTGCAAGGCATGAGCCTCCAGGGCGTGCGAGAACATTTTCTCAAGGGGAACTACCTTCCTTTGAAACAGCTTGTTCTGCTGAGTTGACAGGAGAGAGGAATGGGGACTCCGCAGTCCCAGGCCTTGTGCCAAAACACGGAGCAAAGGCGCCAGGAGGCTGGGCCTGGCTGCAGCTTCCCTGGGTCCTGTGTGGGCCATCCCAGCACCTATACCCTCTCAGGGTACTGGAGGGAGGCTGTGTGTGTTGGGCTTGTTTGCTTTGAACTAATATTAAAAGAGTACTTAACTATGGGACAAGCCTTGTATTCATCATTTTATGTGCTTGAATTTACTTAATCCTCATTACATTCTATAAAGAATGTATGCTGATTGTCCTTATTTAAGGATGAAAAAACTATCCCAGAGAAGTCAAGTCACTTGCCCAAGGCTTCATTCACGCTAGTTCTGTAAGTGGGAGAGCAGGGATGCTCAACTTTTGAACCTGTGGGGTGGACAACTATTTAGCCTTGGAGTGTGAGTTCAAATCATCCACAGATGCAGGGATAAGGATCCATATCAGGTCAGGCTTCCCTCTCTAGCTCTGGGACCTTGGGTAAATTACATCGCTTCTCTGAGACTCAGCTTCCTTATCTATGAAATGGAAGAAGTGTTGCCCACCTCACAGGATAAAAGAAAATGCTTTTAAAGTGTCACGTGGAGAGTCTCCAGGATGGGTCTCCAGGATGAGAGTCTCCAGTCTCTAGGATGGGTGCTCCATAGAGGTTAATTCTCCTTACCCCTCTTTTTTTGTTTTTTTGCATAAGCTTTGGTTCAAACCAGTAGGTTGGAAGATTAGGGCAAGAGCACTGGACTGTGAATCAGAAAAAAGCAGGGGTCTAATGCTGCTTCTGAAACCTAATTATTTATTTTGAGCAAGTCATTTTTCCTTGATAGAGCCTCAGTCAGTTTCGTCAGCTCTAAAATACAGGAAGATCAGCTTAGTCCAGAATGGCATTTAGGCCCCAAGCACCTCTCTCCACACTTCTGCAGGCATCACCAATTGAACATGACCTTTTCCAATAACACCTAAGAACCCTTCTTAGTAATGACTTCCTATAGGCTGACTGTAATTCTGCCAGTAAGCAATTATGCCATGGGTTAAATCACCATGTTTCAAGAATGTACTTTCTGAGATGCAAAGCCCTCTGATACAGGTAACATATTAATCTTGTCATATATTTGTATTAGTAAGGATAAGTTCTTATAGGAGTTTCAGAAAGCACAGGTAAGTTTGTTGGTGCAGCTTTCTGTTTGGGGTTTTGTTCCATTTTAAATCGGGTCAGGGTATAGATGAATGAGCCTGGGATAGAGGATTGATCTATGTATCCAGAAGAAAACTGGGAAAGGGACAGTTATCGAGAGGAAGTTACCAGAAATCACAGTATACGGATGAGAAGACTGCTGGAAAATGAACCAACTCACTGAATTAGCTATTTTCACAGCTAGTAAATGGCAGAGTTGAGATTCAAAACCAAGCAGTTCCACCTCCAGAACTGACAACTATGTCATAAATACAGAATCCATTTATTTAGTCCAAAAATTGTTATTGAATGCCTACTCTGCACCAGGAACTATTTTCAGACCTGAGAATGAAGTCGTGAACAAAATTGTCTAAATGCCTTGCCTCACGGAGCTTACAGTCTAGAATCACATTTACTTGGCACCTGTTATGTGGCTAGTGCGCCACCAGCACTGGAGACAGTGAGGCCCAATGTCAGTGGCTCTTCTTGGCAGGAACATATGTGTGAATCTTAGCTCTATGGCTTCTTACTAGATGAGGGAAGCCGTTCCATGTTTCAAAGAGAAAACTGAACCACTCCTCAGCTTTCTCTTTGTAACATGAAAAAAATAATAGCTACTTCCAAGGGTTTCTGTGAGGTTTAAACAAAGCAATATTTGTAAAGCACACAGCATTGCAAATTTTGGATACTGAATAAATTGTAACTACCATTATTAATTCTGTATCCTCTTAACAGCTATATGAAGTATGTACTATTTTCTCCGTTTTGCACAGAAGGAAATTGAATCTTTGAGAGTTTAAGTCTCAAAGAGGTTAGGTAACTTGCCCAGGGTCACATAGCTAACCAGTGGTGGAACTGATATTCAAGTCCAGGACTACTTGACTCCATTGCCCAAATATAACACTGTGGCCACATTTTTTAAATTCACAATTGGAGCAGCTGCAAGGCAACGGCAAACCATGTTCCTCCTTGCCGTCTTATGCAACAAACCATATGGACCCTCAAGCTCTTACATAACTGGCCCAATGCTAACAAGAGGAAGTTTAACAACAACACAAAAAACATCACATTCACAACAGACCACCATATGTTCTCCCATCCCCTGACAGCAGCCATCCCAACTCCTACTCGGGCGCCCACAGAAATCTTCTCCACAAAAACAGTTTTATTCCCAAGTGACTCAAACGATTGATGCCTTTATAAAAAGAAGGGGCAGCAGAAAAGAGTCTGCACTCCTTCAGAAGAAATCAATCTTATTAACTCCTCGGGAAAGCCCAGAAACCTTCAGCGTCTACTTGTTGGCCTTTCCTTGGAACCTGGATGCTTCCCTGGGAACAGCATGGACTCTGAGACATGGCAGCCTCCTCACTCAGAGTGAGGGAAACCATGATGGTTTCTGGTTTCTGTGTTTACCAGCCAGATAGCCTGGGTTGTCTGAGTCACCCCTTCACTTGGTCTCAAACTCTTACATACTTTGGTGTTCTGGTGCTCAGCTAAAGAGTCTCAAGTTTGCTGCAGACTTTCTGGAAGTGTCACTTCTGGAGCTGAATCCAATTCCGGAAGGCAGGTTTGACTGTGAACATTAGGCAAGGGTTTCCTACTGATGGCTCCAGGCCAAGGACCATCTTCCAACTCTACATATAATCTCATATCTAGTTATCTCTCTCTTTCACTGCCTCCCATCCATTTCCCTGCCCTGCAGCCAAAGCAATCCTGCTAACATGTGACTCCACTCTTGTAGCACCACTGCATAGATCACGACGACGTGTCCCCATGCTGGCAGCATAGCCTTCAAGCTCCTTATGGCCCTTGTGGTTTTGCATGTTCCACTCCTTCACCTCCCTTTGCCCTATTTCCCTGGTCCTCTAAGCTACAGCCACATTAGCATTTTTTCCATTTTTTGTGGCTTTGCACTTTCTTTTCCTTCACCTCAGCCCATCCATTCTCCATCTGCTCACTCCTCATCTTTTGAATCTCAGCTTAACTGTCACTCTTCCTTCTTTTCCAACAGTTTATTTGGTTATTCCATTTTCTACTTT
>NW_016107478.1:4186144-4189969 GCF_001604975.1 Cebus imitator | reverse complement strand
TTTTTGAGATAGAGTCTTGCTCTGTTGCCCAGGCTGGAGTGAAGTGGTGTGATCTCAGCTCACTGCAATCTCTGTCTCCCAGGTTCAAGTAATTCTTGTGCCTCAGCCTCCCGAGTAGCTGGGATTACAGGTGCCTGCCACCACACTCGGCTAATTTTTTGTGATTTTAGTAGAGACGGGATTTCACCATGTTGCCCAGGCTGATCTCGAACTCCTGAGCTCAGGCTATATGCCTCGGCCTGCCAAAGTGTTAGGATTACAGGCGTGAGCCACTGCCTCTTTTTCTAAAATTTTAACATGTTTGGTCTATTTGTTTCTGTACTTTTTAATTCCTATAAGTATTGAGGTATGAATTTTCCTCTGAGACTGCTTTATGGTATCTCATGGTTTTGATATATATTTTCATTAATGTTGTTTTAAACTTCTCTATCTAAATTAGCAGTTATTTAACTGAAGTATGTGCATCACTAAATTAATTTTTAAATGTTATTATAACTTTTTTATTTGGTTGCTTTGTAAGAAGAGAATATTACCATGAGTATTTCTGCATTTTGGAATGTTTGAGGTTTGGGCAGCTAATATAAGATAAATTTTCATGAGTATATAATGAACATTTGAAAACAACATAAAACGTGGTCTCTATTTTCAGAGTTTATATTTTGAAATATATCAACTAAATTGGCTTTGTATTTGTTATTTAGATCTTTGTTACATTTATTTATGTATTTTACTTACTTATGCAGGTATTTATTTATTTATCCATCCACTTGATCTATTGGGGATTGAGAAAATGGGTTACATTTTTTGTATCATGATTAATTTGTTGTTAATGTCTTTTTACAGCTCTTTTAATTTTTGCTTTATGAATACTTCTGATGTGTTATTTTGGGTATAGATTTTCAAAATTCTTGTAACCTCGTTGTGAATTACACACTTCGTCATTGTAGCATACCCCTCCTTGTTTGGTTTAGGTTTTTTTTTTTTTTTGCCTGAATTCCGCAGTTTCTCATATGAATGGCAATCTTAGTATTCTTTATGTTTGAATTTGTCTATTATACATCATTTTCTTACCACTTTATTTTCTTAATCTTTTTGGACAATTTGGGGTTTTGCTTTATGATCCAGTCTGATAGTTTTTTTCTCTTAGTAGGCAAATTAAAGTTCATTTATACTTATTAATATAAGAGCTATGTTTGGCTTTTGCTTTTGTCATTTAATTTTATGTTATAGTCTCAGCTATACGTACATTTTAATTTTAAAGAAATATATATTTGCAATAATTATTGAAATATAATTTACAAATGATGATGTGAACATATTTTAAAGTATACACTTGTAATAAGTCTTGACATACATATATATCCATGCAGTCATCACCATACTCTAGATAGGAAACATACCCATCACGCCCTAAATTTCCCTCTGCAGCCTCTCCCTCCCCTCCCGGTTCACTTCTCACCATCCTGCTCCACCCACCTCACTCTCAGCAACCAAGGATCTGCCTTCTATCACTGTAGCTTTAGCTGCATTTTCTAGATTTTTCCATCAATGGAATCACATTATGTACCCTTGTTTTTCTGACTTTCTTTTCACTCAGCATAGTTTTGCTTTCCATCCATAATACCACATGTATTTCTTTTTATTGCTAAATAGTATTCTGTTGTATGGATATACCACAATTTGTTGATCAATTTTCCTCTTGATAAACATTTGTGTTGTTTTCTATTTTTAGCGATTACAAATATAGCTGTGATAAACATTCATATACAAGTATTTGTATGAACATATACATGTTTTCCTCTTGGGTAGTACCTAGCAGTGGAATGACTCATAAGGTAGGTGCATGTTGAACATTTTAAGAAACTGCCAAACTATTTTCCAAAGGTGTTGCAATATTTTACATTCCCATCATCAGTATATGAGCACTCTGTTTGTTCTACATCCTTACCTATACTTGAGATGGTCGGTTTTTCTAACCTCGGCGATTCTAATAGGTGTGTGGTGGTATTTCATTGTGCTTTGAATTTGCTTTTCTCTAATGATGCTAATATCTTTTCATATGCCTATTTGCCATCCATATATTTCCCTTGGTGAAGTGCCTGTTCAAATCTCTTGGACTCTGTTTTCTTACTATTACGTTTTGAGAGTTATTTATATAGTCTCTATGTGTTTTTATCAGATAAATGCTTCACACATATTATTTTCTTCCAGTTTGCAGCTTGTCTTTTCATTCTCTTAGTAGTATCTTTCAAAAATGTTTTTAATTTTTTATGAAGTCTAATTTTTCAATTTGTTCTTTTATAGATCATGCTTATGTTTTCTTCTAGAAGTTTTATAAATTTTGGTTTCACACTTGGGTCTATGATCCATTTTTAGTTAATGTTTTTATATGATACAAGGTATAGATCAAACATCAATATTTTTTCATATGGATTATCCAATTGTTCTGGAACCATTTGTTGAAAACACTAAATTGCCTTTGCACCTTTGTCAGAAATCAGCTGCCCATATATTTATGGCTCTATTTCTTGACTTTATATTCTGTTCCACTGATCTGTTTGTCTATCTTTACAGCAATACTACATCATTCTCATCACTGCAATTTTATAATGTACTTTAAAATCAGGTACTGCTAGCTCTCCAATTTTGCTCTTTTTCAAAGTCATTGTGGGTGTTCAAGGTCCTTTACATTTCTATATAAGTTTTAGAATGAATCTAGATCAATTTGCGGAGAACTTACCTCTTAGCAATATTGAGTCCTTGGACCCATGAATAAGGTGCATCTCTCCATTTTATTGTCTTCAGTAATTTCTCTCAGCAATGTTTTGTTGTTTTCAGTGTACAGTGTCTGACATCGTTTGTCAGACTTATCCCTGAGTACTTCACATTTGCTATCATAAAGGTTATTTTCTACAAATTACATGTTCAATTTTCATTGCTATGATATAAAAATATAATTTTAATATAATAGTAATCCTATATCCTGAAATCTTGCTGAACTCACTTATTAATTCTAGTACTACTTTTCTCTATTCCATCAGATATTTCACTAGGCAATCATGGGTTTTTTGTTTTGTTTGTTTTATAGACAGGGTCTCACTCTGTCACCCAGGCTGGAGTGTAGTGTCATGATCCCTGCTCACTGCAACCTCCGCCTCCCAGGTTCAAGTGAGGATTGTCATGCCTCAGCCTCCTGAGCACCTGGGACTACATGTGTGTGCCACCATGCCTGGCTACTTTTTGTATTTTTGGTAGAGACAGGGTTTCACCAAGTTGGCCAGGCTGGTCTTGAACTTCTGATCTCAAATGATCTGCCCTCCTTGGCCTCCCAAAGTGCTGGGATTACAGACATGAGCCAGTTCACTGGGCCCAATCATGTTTTTGAGAATAAAGGGTTTTCTTTTTTTCCCAGTCTGGATTTCCTCTGTTTCTTGCCTTATTGCATTGGACAGAAACTCCATTACAATGTTGAAAAGAAGTAATGAGAGTGGATATCATCACTTTTCCCCAATACATTTAGTCTTTCACCATTAAGTATGATGTTGGCTGTACATTTTTCTTATACGCTCTCTATCAAGTTGAGGAAGTTCCCTTCTAATTTACTTAGAGATTTACTTAGAGATTTTGTCAAGAATGGATGTCTTAATTTACGTAGAGATTTTTGTCAAGAATGGATGTCTCGTCTATTGAGATAAGCATGATTTTTCTTTTTTGCCTTGATAATAAAATAAATGTCATTAACTGATTTTGAATATTAAACCAAATTTTTATTCCTGGAATAAACTCCATTTGGGCATATGTATTATTGTTTTCATATAGTTGGAT
>NW_016107478.1:4159603-4186109 GCF_001604975.1 Cebus imitator | reverse complement strand
TTTAATATATTTGGCTTTGGTATAAGGGTAGTTATAGCATCTTAACATGAGTGGGAAAGTATTCTGGCCTTTTCAGTTTTCAGGATGTTTGTGTCAAATTTCTGTTTCTTCCTTAAGTGTTTGGTAGAATTCATCAGTGAAACCAACTGGAATTGTAATTACATTTGTGAAGAGAGTTTCAACTACAAACTCAGTTTTCTTAATAGATTTAGGACAATTCAGGTTACCTATTTCTTCTCAAGTGAGGTTTGATAGCTCATGTCTTTCCAGGAATTTTTCCATTTTATCCAGGATTCCAGAGGTTTCTTGATTTTCTCAAAGAACCTGTTTTCAGTTTCACTGATTTTCTTCATTATCTTTCTATTTTCTATTATATTGATTGTCATTCTGATGTTTATCCCTTTCTTTTTTCCACTCACTCTGGGTTTGATTTGCTCTGCTGTTCCTAGTTTCTAAGGTGGAGGCTGAAGTCATTCATTTGCTAATATAGGTGGTTCTCCCTAAGTACTGTTTAGTAGCATTCCACAAATTTTAATGTATGGTATTCTGATTTTCATTCAGTTTGAAATACTTCATAATTTCCTTCTGATTTCTTCTTTGACCCATGACTTATTCACAAGTATGGGAGCGATGGGTATTTTTCCTTCTAATCCTTTTGTTGGGTTCTTCCCCCAGCTTTGGATAACTTTCTCACAAGCGTGTGCTGACCAGAATCTTCTGTGCATCTTTGAAGTCTTCTCTCCATGTGGCTTTATCCTCTCCAGTGCTCTGTCCTGTGAATTCTGTCTACCATGGTCTCTCTGAACTCTCAATTTCATCTCCTTTACTCCAGAAGTCTGATGAACTCTCTCTGGGTTCCTTCCTTATGTCACAGCCTGGACACTCCCTCTAGGCAGTAAACTGAAGCACTTGTAGTGCTCACCTCATTTGTTTCCTTTCTTTCAGGAATTGCTGTCCTTTATTGCCTGATGTCCAGTGTCTTAACAACCATTATTGCATATACTTTGGAATTTTTGGTTGTTTCAAGTGTGAAAATAAATCCAGTCCCTCTTATTCATGTTGGTCTGAATCAGAAGTCAGGCTAGCTTGCATTTATGTGTGTATGTGCATATGTATGTATGTATGTATGTATGCATGTATGTCATTTACTATAAAAACAGTTTTGTTTTTCTGTTTGTGCTTTTTCTGCTATTTAGGATGGGTTACATTTCTATTTTAGTGGTTATCAATTTATAGCTTTATAAAACGTCCTTGTTCCCTCTATTTTTCAGACAGTATCTGTTAGTTCATTATAAGTGATGACCCAATTAATGTGCTTATCTTCCTCCTCCTTCTTAGCAAACCCATTTCAGTCGACACTTTCCTTAGTGTGCCTGTTTATATGGATACTTATGTAAGTAAGTTTATACTCTATTACTTGAGTCTTCTACTTTCCCTCCTATTTTTATTATCTCTTTAGTGTAATTTCCTGGTAATAAGGGCAAAAATGTTGACTTAAACAGACATATTTGCATTGGAAGTTCCAAAAGCATTGATTTAGGATATAGAGACATGTATCCGAGCCCAGTTTCCTCTAATCACCAGCTCTATTCTGACCTTGGGGTAGCAGCTTAACCTGTCAAAGTGTCAGTTTTCTAATCTATAAGAAAGAATAACAATACAGTTGACTGATGAACAACATGGGGATTAGAGGCGCCAACCCCCAACACAATTGAAAATCCACTTATAACTATTCACTCAAAAATTTAACTTCCAGTAGCCTACTGTTGACTGGAAATCTTGCCAATAGTAGAAACAGTCAATTAACAAGTGTTTTGCATGTTATATGCACTATCAGTATATAGTGTATTCTTACAATAAGGTAAGCTAGAGAAAAGAATATGTTGTTAAGGAAATCATAAAGAAAATAAAATATATTTACTATTCATTAAGTAGAAGTGGATCATAATAAATGTCTTCATCCTTTGTCTTCATGTTGAGGAGGCTCAGGGGAAGAAGGGAGGAGTTGATTTTGCTGTCTGAGAGGTACAGAAATGGGAGAAAATCTGCATGTAAATGGACCCTTGCAGTTGTTCAAGGGTCAACTGTATCTATTTTTTAAGGTTGTCATAAGACTTACTCATATACACATATAACACATGTAAAATGCTTAGCCTGATATAAAGCCTGATGCATATAAAGTACATACAAAATGTTAGTTATAATTATTATTAACAGAAATAGAAATCACCAACCAAATATATTTGTAGTATGTGCTATACACCAGGCACTGTGCTAGCTACCTTACCTTCCTTATATAATCTTTACAATGAATCTGTGGCAAATGCATTGCCTCATTTTAGAGATGAGGAAGAGAGGCTGTAAGAGGTTAAGAAAACATAACCAAAACTCAGCATGTGCAGGAATGACAATGGTGAAATTAAGACCCAAATGATGCCAAGTTCAGAGCTCTCGCCACTACTCCACAGCTGCCTCTATTGTGCTGAATCTTGTGCTGCTAATGAAAGCACACATATACATACACACACATGTGTGTGCTCACTTTATTCAAAGAACAAACTTGGCCTCACAGCTCAGAATGTAGACAGGATACACCTGGACAAATATAACCTGCCTGTTTTTCCAAATCGTACGTTCAGAGTCTGGCTTGCAGACAAGGTACAGATGGAAATCTTCCTGGACTCAGGCCAAGAGGAGAGAGGGTGGGAAAGTCTTGCCCCATGGCCTGCAGTAGCACTGAGTATACCATTTAGATTGATCCTTGGAGATTAGCTGAAGGAATGAAGCCAGTGATATCTCTGGACTGCCCAGTGCTTTACAGTTTACAGAGCTGTTCAGCACTCATGCCCTTTTAGACTTCCATGGCAGTATTATAGCTGAGGAAATGGAATGTTAATGTCTTGCCCCAGGTCACGTGTTAGTTGGTGACAGGGCCTGGACAACAGTCCCAGATCTTTAGAAAAGTATTTACCCTTTTCTAGTTCCGTTGGGACATGATTGTATCTCATAGATGTCCAAAAGGAAAATCAATATTTAACTGGATACTGAATATCTTCAGCATTATGCTGTGAGCTACAACAGATAAAAAGGCTAAAAGTCTGGTCCTGGTTCTTATTGTTCATTCATTTAACCATTCATTCATTCATTCATTCTAAGGGTTCACTAGTGCCAAGCCCTGTTAGGATCAGGGAAATACCCTTCAAGGGGCTCACTATAAAATAAAGTAGACAGATTCAAAAATCAACTGTTCCAACTCAAAAGGAGAAGAGCTAAAATACACATTATTTGGGGTGTGATGGGTATAGTATTGAGAGTGGTTATCTTTGCCTGTGGGATCCAGGAAGGCATCCTAGAAAGATGTGTGTACAAGGCCTCGTAGGAGCTGAGGGATGGAATCTGACACAGATGGAGGTGGAAGTGGGCCTACCAGTAGGTGAGTGTGGCTGAAGGCAGGGAGGGTAAGGCAAGGCTGGGAGTTAGGTGGGACACGTTTTGGAGGCCTCATGGTCATGCTGAAGGGTTTAGACTTTATCCTGTGGATGACAGAAAGACATTCCAAAACATTAAAGCTACTCAGGGTGGCTCACACCGATAATTCCAGCACTTTGGGAGGCTGAAGTGGGAGGATCATTTGAGTCCAGGAGGTCAAGACCGGCCTGGGCAACATAAGGAGATCCTCATCTTTACAAGAAATTATTTTAAAAATTAGTGGGGTGTGGTGGAACATGCCTGTAGTCCCAGCCACCCAGCCACTCAAGAGACTGAGGCAGGAGGATTGACTCAACAAAGAGGCTGAGTCTGCAGTGAGCTATGATTGTACCACTGCACTCCAACGTGGGCAACAGAGCAAGATATTTTATCTAAAGAAGTTACCAAAAAAAGAGTAATAAAATGATCAGATTTGATTAGACAGCTCATAGTGGCATAGGTGGAAAGAATGGGCCAACAAGAGTGGCACCAATGAAGACACTGCTCAAAGTGAGGCCCACACAGCAGGGTGTGGGGGATGGGGAGGGTTGTTCTGGCTAAACCCTACTCACATTATAAGGCATAGGCAACAGCTCAAAGAAGTTCCTTTAATATGATTGGAAGCTC
Organism: Cebus imitator; assembly: GCF_001604975.1. Classification (NCBI taxonomy): domain Eukaryota; kingdom Metazoa; phylum Chordata; class Mammalia; order Primates; family Cebidae; genus Cebus; species Cebus imitator. The sequence goes on along the minus strand of NW_016107478.1, from coordinate 4,182,014 downwards.
CTCCCCGGGAATCCCTTACCCATGCCCTCGATACAGAACCTGAGCTCAGTAATGGTTACAGCCACAGCTTTTAAGCCAGTTTTTCAAGCCATTGCACCTTCCTCCACTGCTAATGAGTTGTGTGACTTCGGACAAGTTGCTTATTCACTCTTTTGTCTTGGTTTCCTTATCTATGAAGCAAAGATAATAATATTACCTATCTCTTAGGGTTATTGGGGTGATTAAGTGGTTTAACGTGTTTAACACTTAGCACAGTGTCTAGCAGTGATTAAGCGTGCAATAAAAGTGGGCTTTTATTATCACTACGCCTACTTGCTACTGAGAAAATGTGTATTTACGGATGCATCTGACTGGTCAAGGAGCTCCTTGGGGACATCTATCCCTGTGCCAGCCGAGGGCCTGGGACAGGGCAGACTCTCAGTGAATATTTGTTAAATAAATTGGAGATGTAGGGGAAGATACATTCAATGAATATTTAGGAATGACATCGTGCATCGCTGGGTGATGGACAGAATATTAGGTAGAGGGTTAAGGAGGAGAATAAAGTCATTCTGAGCTTTCTGAACTGGGACAAGAAGATGATGGTGATGCCATGGCTGAGATAAGGAATTTGAGAGCAGGAGCTGGTTCAGAGAGATAAGTAGCTAACCTGCCTGAGCTCACATCTATAGGAATGGAAGAGATTTCAACCTAGGTCTGTAAGAGTCCATGTTCCATAAACAGTTTATGTAACCTGCATGTCTGTATGTCATTGCCTAGCACAGGGCATAATGCAGAGAGTATTTAATAATATATGTCAAGTGAGTAGGTAGATGCTTAAGTTAATGGCTCTCCTTTGTAGACGCCAGAATATTGTGCTTGCTTTTCTTTCCAATAGTAAATAGAGGTCTGTGAAGACAAGAGAAAAAGAAAAGAAAATCCCCATAAAAGATTAAAGAAACAGGAACTAGTAACCAATATTTTAAACGAATGAACACGAGGAGCCATCTTTCTTCTTTTTCCCTTTTTCTGGCACATCAGGACATTTTTTAAATGATTTCCAGCTTCATAACATACTCTTGCAAACTGCTAGGAAGGATGACTAAAACTACCCACCAGGAAGTTTTGCAAAGCCTAAGCCAAAAAAAAAAAAAAATTGATATCAAGGAATCTAGGAAACAGGAAAATGCCTGGTGACAGGGAGATCAGTCATGCAGGCTTCTCTATCTATGATCCCAATTTCAATCATCACCTCCTCAGTAAACAGATTTCTTAAGTTAAACTGCTTATGGAATTGGCACCTGAGTATTAAGAGCAGAAAGAACTGTCTGCATAGTGCCTATCTGAAATTAATAAGTTCTCCTTCAATACAAGCCTGGTTAGCAGAGCAGCAATAATAATTATTATTATGCCTATAATTTATTGAATGTTTGCCACTTCTAAAAACTGGTATGTATTTTATGCATACTATTTCATTGAAACCTCGCCAAATCCTGCAAGAAACATACTGTTAGCCCCATATGAAAGACAGGAAAACTAAGCCTCAGAGAAGTTAAGTAACCTGACTAAGGTCACTCAGCAAGTAAGGAGATATAAACCCTTATTCATAGATAATTTTTCTCCTTGACTCCTTTGAATTTGGAGCTGTGCACAGTTTAACTTCATCCAAATAATCCTAGTTGAGGCATGGAGCTCACATTCTAACTCCAGGAATGACAAGAGCATTTCTGCTCAAATGCCTTTTGCCAGTCCAAAGAAATTAGAGGAGTGTGGTGCAAAGATCAAGAGACATGGATTCAGAGAACTGGGTTCCAGTATTGACTCTGCCACTTACTGTCCATGAGGCTTCTGCTGAATTCCTTAAATTCTTTGGGCCCCTGTTAGTTTCTCAGTTTTTCCTCCTTCCCTTTCAACCCCCCATGCCCAGCACATACTCTTTGGAATATAAAATAAAAGGATTTATCTCAATGATCTCTCAGAGCTCTTAGGAAACTGATTTTTTGTTTCAATAATTGTATCTTTTCTAATAAAAATTTTCTAGTTAAAAAGGAATACAACTTAATAAAAAACATACATGTTAAAGAAAAAGCAACATGCTTGTTAACGGAGGATACAAAAGAGTAGAAAGTAAAAGTTTCTTTTTAGTAAAAGTAGAGTTACTGCTAGAATTTGAAATTTAAAAAACTATTTAAGGCTGGGCATGGTGGCTCATGTCTATAATCCCAACACTTTGGGAGGCCGAGGTAGGTGGATCATGTAAGGTCAGGAGTTCAAGACCAGCCTGACCAATATGGTGAAACCCCCTCTCTAGTAAAAATACAAAAATTAGCTGGGTGTGGTAGCACACGCCTGTAGTTCCAGCTACTTGGGAGGCTAAAACAGGAGAATTGCTTGAACCCGGGAGGCAGAGGTTGCAGTGAGCCGAGATCGTACCACTGCACTCCAGTCGGGGCAACAGAGTGAGACTCCATTTCAAAACAAAAACAAGCAAAAAAACTATTAAAGAAGCTTGATAAAGCTTTAACGTTTAACAACAACAAGATGCATATTTGAGCGCTTCTTGTCACTTTCCTAAATATTTACTGACTTTCCTTTTGAAGGCATTTGTAGTTCATATCCCTTTTTTGATGTTCAGGGTTACGGCCTAACAAGTTTCTAGAAACATTTTTACTCTTTTGATGACTGAAAATAAAATAAAGCAAAACTGAATCCTCTTGGGGACATTTCTGTCCAAAATAATTCACTCCACAACCTCTTGCTGAGAGTCTACTGTACCCAGGACTTGTGCAGGGAGATGTACAGAACACACTGTGGTTCTGGATGAGGGGACCCAGTGCTTAGTGGAGACAAAGCCAAAGAGGATCTGTGAGTGAATGGAGGTGAGTGCCCAGTGCTGTGGGAGTGCAGATTAATCCTGTCTCAGAGGAGGTGACAGAGGCTGGGTCTTGAAACGTGAACTGGAGTCCGACAGACAGCAAACCCTTAGCAAAGCAACCATTTAGACAAGCTCTTGTTTGGTTACCCAGTGCTAGAGTGATCATATAATTTATTTTCCAAATTAAGGTACCTGATAATCAAAGTGGAACTATTGGTAATTATGTCAGGACAAGGAGCATAAACCAGAACCTCCTAGGTAGGCCAGATGATATGGTGACTTCACTTCACGCAAAGGTTTTGGTATCACGAAAAATGGCCCTGAATCGCATTTCATGCTTTTTGAAACCTGTGACGACATGGTATGTTAAATATGCTCCCAAGAAGGTTTCCCCAGTCTGGGTAACTTTCTGAAAAAATTGTAGAGGTTTCCCTAACAATGCTTTTTAGTCCTGTTGCTGGGTTTTAGCATAACATCTATAAAGCAAATTGTTCAAACTTAGGAACACGTTATCCTTAAATTAGTTTGGTGGCAACTCAAGACTTCCAAACCACACTGATACTCAGCCTTATAGGTTTTGGTCTTCCAACAATGCTTTGGGGACCCACTTGATGCCTTAACCTTCAGTGTTTCTAGCTGGTGTTTTAAAATTTGTTTTGCTGTGTTTTCAGTTGTAATTCCAAAGAGACAGCAAAGGTTCTCTCTTAGCAGGGACTATCCAGGAGTGGGAGAGGAAAACCAACACATTTTATAACAGGATTGGTGTTTTCATCTAGATGTGACATCTGTGGTGGTGTGCTGTGGGACAGGAGGAATAGCATGTGCAAAGGCACGGAAGCAGGAACAGGCTGGGAGTATTCAGGGGACCACGTGGGATTCTTTGGATGGGAGCGGAGCTGGGAATACGATGGGAGAAGAGGCGAAAAAGGTGAGTGGGGACTAGACTGTGGGAGGCCTTGAATGTCACCCCAAGGAGTGCGGACTTCATCCTGTTTGGAAAGGTGAGCCTCTGGAGCTATTCAAGCGGGATATTTGCGTGTGTGTGTGTTTTTGAAAGACAGCAAACGGAATAAAACCTGGAGTAATTTCTCCCTCCAGTTTTGCAGGCCCGATTTAGCCTAACTTTTTGCTAATTATTTGCTACCTCCACCACACTCCAAACCCCACCTCCAAGGAACTGTATCTCAATTGACTGGGAATTATAGATGCAAATTTCTGATGCTTTGAATTCAGCCCACTCCCAACCAAGGCTGTAGTGAAATTCCTTAGCATCCCACAGTGTTGTCCCCAGGCACGACCCTGTCAGTGGGGGGCTCTGAAGTGAGGCCCAAAAAAGTAGGAGCAGAGGCTTCTGTCTTCTGGCCACCTGACTGTAAACTGCTCCTGAAGCTCCACCTTGGGGGAATTTATATTCTCCCTTTTCTTAACCCTTAACACAAATCATGTCTATCTGGAGCCTAAGTGCAAAGTCATGAATGAAGCTCATGTAAAAATGGCAGCTTACTCTTTTTGGCTATTTAGGATGCTTAATGATAAACAGGCTTGACAGACGATAGGTTCTTTGCCCCCAGAGGTATTGGACCAGGCATGTGTTAGAGAGGGTTTTTGTAGGTCATGGGGCCTGAAGCCTGACAAGTGATGATTCTACATCCTACCCAACTAGTTACAAGCTTATTAACCTCTAGCCTCTGTTTCCTCAGCTGTAGAATGGGGATCATAGTAGAGCCTTTTTTATAGGGTTCTTGAGAATATTAAACGGGACAATGATGGCACTTGGTCCAATGCCAGGAGCTAAGAACTGCCCAGAAAAAGCTGGCAGTTATCATACCTGGCACGATCCTCTACCTTTGAGTTCATGGTAGCCAGTGGTTGACCTTCATGCTTACAGGGACAAACCAGTCGTTTATTTTTAAGTGTGACCCCTAACTTGAAACATTACACAAGCAAAGTCCTAGAGGCACAGAACTGATCATTAATACCACTTAATATTACCCTTTGAAGTCATCTAGCAGTGGGAGCCAAACTTATCATTCTGCAGAAGGGGAAATAGATTCAGACAGAGGGAGGAACGGGCCCAAATCCAAAGTTAAAGGCAGAACCAGGATGAGAACCTAGGTCTCTGATACCCCTACTCTTAACTCTGCAACATGCTTTCTGTCACACTACCTGTTAGTAAGTAACATTCAAGACCTTCACCATTCTGCCTTCATTCAGTGAACATCTGACAATTAGAAGTTCAAAGTGCTTTCCACATCTTAGCTCATTCAATCCTATAGCAACCCCACAAGGCTGATCTTATTGTTAATCTCCATGTTGTAGATAAGGACAGTGAGGCAGAAAGGGGTTAAGTCACTTGGCTAAGCCTCACAACCAGTAGGTAGTAAAGCTAAGAACTGAAACTGAACAGCTGGGTTCCCAAGCCTGTGCCTGTAACAAAACCATACTGGCCCTCCAAGGGTGGAAAAGTGTGTGGCGTCTGCCTTAGACAGGCACACTCCCACAGGGGAGACACAACCTGCAGTAAGTGTGTGCAGCCTTGTACTACGGGCACCAAGAGAAGAAAGAAAGGAAAGGTTAATTTTATAGGGGAGGAGGGAGAGAATCAGGAAAGCTGCCTGGAGGAGGTGAGCTTTATCCAGTTTCCAGAGGTGACATTTTCTTCCAGGTTGATGAAAGCTGGGGAAGGGAAGACCGCATTCTCTGCAAATGGAGGAGTCTTTGCTGAGGCAGGCAGGTATAAAGGGACTGGAGGTAAGGGATGCGGTCAAGGAAGTCAGTGAGAGAGGTGGGCAGGACACCAAGTGTAAAGTGTGTGAGGTGGGGAAGTCAATGAACCTCCAGGAGCCTCGACTTTCTCTTCTGTAGAATGGGTATGATAACACCCACCCTCTGAAGCTGTTTCAATATTAAATGAGGTAATGGGTATATACTTCCTGACCCAGTGTTATTCCTCTTTATTTACCCTTCATAAAACTATTTCCTTCTCTAAAAAAAAAAAAAAAAAAATTGAGCATATTTTTGACACAGTAGCATTAATAATCTTGAGGGTCATTATTACTCATTCGTAATAACAATATAATGAATAATAATGTTAATTGCCATTGAGAACACTAAGTCCTTAATGTGTATGATCTATATTTATCCAATCTAATCCTCACAGCGTATCTTAAAGAGAATTAAGGCATCATTATCCCCATTTGACAGATGAGGATAATGAGGCTGAGAGAGATGGAGAAAGGTACACAAAGGTCACCCAGCGAGGAAGCAGTAGGACGGGTATTCAGACCCAGGTCTGTCGGTTCCGGAAAAATGTCCCCCCACACAGAGGATGCCCCGTGTTTGCAGTTCGTGTGGGTCTTGGCCACGTTCCTCCGCTCTTCCTCACGAGGAAAACATTCTAAGAGGTCTGCGAGGCCTAGGGAACGCGAACGTCCAACAGAGGGAGGGAAGGGGCTGGCCGAGGCCGGAGGATGGGCCCGGGCTGGGAGGGTGGAGCCGGCTCTCCTCGCCCTGAGCCCTAAGGCCGCACAGAGGCTGCTGCCTTTGCCCGCCCCGGGGCGCCCTGCGGGGTCGGGGCCCGCGAAGACCCCCGGCCTGGGAGGCTGGGAGGCCGCGGCGCCGCGCTGGGTCGGCGCGCTCCCGCGTGACGCTCAGGCGGGGCGCGTTCATTTCATCTGCAATCTGTCGGGAAGGCTTCCCGATCCCTCCTCCCTGCCTGCGTTTGCGCAGGGCCGGGCTCTTCGGAAACTGAAACCACCAGCCGCCCGGCCCCACCAGCCCTCGTGGGATCCGGCCCGGGTTTACCTTCTATGGGGAGGCCCGGGAGAGCCGGGCGGAGCGCCGAGGCGGGCGGGCGCTGACGTGGCGGGCGGCCCCCTCCACCAGCTCCTCCCGCGGGCACCGCCGCCGCCCCCGCGCCGCCCAGCACCGCAGCCCCAGGCCCGTGGGCGGGAAACCGGCGGCGGGCGGGACGTGGCCTGGGTCCAGGCCCTGCCCCGCCGCCACTGAGACTCCCAACGCCACCAAACGTCGGAGCTGCGGTTTCTTTAGCTGTCAAATGCAGGCAGATACTACCCACCTCGCCTCTGGAGTGAGCAGCAGGTACGTACAGTACCCGGCCCCTAAGACTTGCTCCATGTATGGTCCCTACGTGGTGCCGTGGTGATTGCTGTTGTTCTTACAGTGGGCAGCCTGCCTTGTGAAATAATGAGCTCCCATGGCTGAGCGTGTTCAAGCACAAGTTGAATGAGTTTGGAGGACAAAAATAAATAAGTTAGAAGAGGAGGGGACCAAAACTTTCCATGCCTCAGGTACTGATCTGGTGACTTCAGAATCACCTGGAAAGCTCAAACAGCTCCTCAGACCACGGATGGAAATACCGGAAGGCACACTCTTTGAAAAGCATAGCTTCATGTGTACACCACGGATCTAGGCCAGTAGTCCCTGCACTTTTCGTCTTTGAGTACCCTTCCGTGATTCCCTCCTGCTCCACTGAATGCAGTGTGAAGCATGTTGTTGACCCAACTAGATTTGTTAACGCACAATTAATTTGCTCTCTAAATAAATTATTAATCAGAGACCCAGAGTTCATTCAACAATTATTGAGTACCTACTGTGTGCCAGGAACTGTGCTGGACGCTGGTGGCCTGGTGGAGAACATGGACAAGGGCTCTGTCCTCATGGACTTGCCAGCCTAGGGAGGGAAAACAGAAAATGAACAAGAATTCAGATACTGACATTGAAGCCAAGAGAATCCAGCTGAGCCGATGACACCCAATATTCCTAAAATGAGCAGAGACAGCTGTGTCGAAAGCAAAAGCAAATAGAGGCCAGGCATGGTGACTTACCCCTGTAATCCCAACACTTTGGGAGGCTGAGGCAGACAGATGGCTTAAGTCCATGAGTTCAAGAGCAGCTTGACCGACATGGTGCAATTCCATCTAAAGTCTGCTAAAAATACAATAATTAGCCAAGCATGGTGGCACACACCCGTAATCTCAGCTATTCAGGTGGCTGAGGCACAAGAATCACTTGGACCTGACAGCAGAGGTTGTAGCGAGCCGGGATCATGTCACTGCACTCCAGCCTAGGTGACAGAGTGAGACTGTCTCAAAAAAAAAGGGGAGGGGAATTCTATCATTCCCCTGAGAAAGGTGGGTATACCCCTCAACATAGAAGCACACATGAATATACCACAGTATTACCATTCTCATGGATCCCAAACGGTCCAGGTCCTTAGATGGAGATCATCTAAGGCCTCATGAAGAAAGTGGCCTAAAGCCAGCATACAGGAAGACCCTGTAGACGGATTCCAGTCGTACTGCCTGCCTCACCTGTGAGGAACTAGTAGCAGTTGCCCCCAAACACTCGGAGTATGGGCTCTGAAGCCAGGCTGCCCAGGGCTGAATTCCAGCTCTATTTCTTACTAGCTGTGTGAGCAAAGGCAAGGTGCCTGTTCTTTATGTGCCTGTGTTTCCTCTTCTGTAACGTTGTCTGAATAATACCTACTTCACAGAATTGACATGAGAATTAGAGAGATGGCACTTAAAACAGGTGGTAGGCACTCAATATGTGACCTGTTAAACTATATCATTTTATTTATTTTTTGCCTTTGATGCTCTCTCTCCCTGGAGTATCTCTTTTCCCCTTTCTCTGCCTGGAGAGCATATTAGCCCAATGTCCCCTCCTTTCCAGAGGCCTCCTTGCTTTACTTCATCAAATAATTTGATGCTTTTCCTCTATGTTCTTGTGACTGTTTTAGACACCTCTTACAGCCCCTGTCATATTGCAGTCATTTGTCTTACTGTTGTGTAGGTGTTTGCCCTCTTCATTGGATTATGAGTTCTTAAAAAGCAAGGGCCAGATTTTATATACTTTTCATCTCTAAGGATAAGACAGTCCCTGGAGTAAGCAGTTGACACTATCTGTTGAATTAATGAATGGAGGGATGGATGATGGATAGATGAGCGAAGTGACTTGCCTGGGATCACAGAATTTAAATCCAGGGTCTTCATTTAATTTATGTTGGGAAAATTACTCTTCTGAGCCTCTGGTTTCCCATCTAGAAAACAGATTTGATAATAATGGCACCTATATCTTGGTGTTGGAAGTTTTAACAAAGCATACATAGGGAAGTATTAAAGAATATAAGCTCTAGAGTCAGGTTGTATGGGTTCAAGTCCCCAGCTCCACCATTTATGAGCTGTGTGATCTTACAAATTCTTAACCTTGCCATGCCTAGAGGAGGCAGAACACATTAATGAGCTGTTGAGAAAATTAAAAGAGATACCCTCTGTGAAGTCCCCAGTGCCTGGCTCAGAGTAAGTATTCAGTAAGTAAATATTGGTTTCCTTCCCCCAGCCCCCACCTTCTCCAGACTTGTAGGGCTTGGACTCTGAATACTCAAAACAGCTGTTCAAATACTATGTTTTGTTCCCAGTGACTAATGTCCCTTAAGCCAATGTTGGAAAGGCGACTCCAGAATTGAGCTTATACTTGGGTACTGAGTTAGATGAGGGGAATGTGGCTGAGTGTTTTATTTAATTAATAAGGAAACTTCTGAAAAGAGGCAGTTTAAAATCAACAAATGTGTCAAAAAATTGAAAGCAAGAGCTAACCCACAATTTCATATGTGGGTTTCATATGTCACTGGAATAGTCCTTTATGTAAAGCCATGAATCATAGGATCATCCAAACCCAAATTAATGTTTTACAAACTGTAAGAGCAGTGATGAGAGTTGGCTTTGGAGCAAATTAGCCAGTTAATCAGTGTACAACATTGTAACAATTCTTGAATCTCCTTCTCCTCTATCACCATATATTCTGATAAACTATTCAAAATTCTCCAATGGTCACATGTCAATTACTAAGCCAAAAGGTATGGAAGAAAAAGAGAAAGATCTTTTTATGTTGCACCTAGTCTCCCATCATGTGCCCGCATGGATCTCCCCAAACCTCCTTCCTACGGTGGAGTTTGGAAGAGGCTGAAATACGGGTACCCAGGGCCCTGGAAGCCAGGATTGTTCGTGGCTCAGCCAGCAAATATTTGGCAGTTCAGTTCAAAGAGGAAATCCGAGAGGGTAGGGGCCTCAGCGGGACGGGAGGGATGAGCTGCACAGAGAGGGAGGGAGAAGGTCAGGAATCTTGTTAGCAAAACCAGCTCCCTGCCAAGTAGGGCGTGTGTCTGAATTTCCGAAGAAAAGAGAGGATCGTAGCTGTTAGTTTTAACCTCAGCCCTTCAAAAACTGGGGAGTTGTGCATGTGTGTAATACTCCACTCTCTATTTCCCAAATAAACTCTATCTGCGTCTTCCATCTGAATCTTTAACCTGACTCTTACTTACCCATACCTTGAGCCTTGTTGAAACCCTGTTGTAAGAACTCCTTCCTGATCTCTCCTCTTTGGGAATGAATCTCTACTTTCTTCTCTTATGTGCCCATGGTACTTTGTGTCCCCATTTTAAGACTGCGCACAGACTTATTTAATTATATGCCAGCCAACTTCCTTCATTCTTTTCCCCACTTATCTTCCTCTTTTTAAATAGCTTTATGGAGCTATAATTCACATACAATAAACTGTATGTATTTAAAGTGTACAATTGATATGTACAGACATGAGAAACTCTCAGCACCAAATAGTAAGCATGTCTACCACCCTAAAAGGTTCCTTGTGCTTCTTTGAATCCTTTCCTTCTGCCTCCCTTCCCTAAACAACCATGGATCTGCTTTCTGTCACTGTAGATCAGTTAGCATTTTCTAGAGTTTTCTATAAATGGAATTATACAGTGTGTACTCTTCTTTGATTGGCTTCTTTCACTGTGCACAATTCTGTTGAGATTCATCCCTTCAACCTTCCCTCCTCATTGGATTGTGGACTTTCCTAGGCAGGAACGATGGCTTGCTCAGGGCATGGAGCTCAGTAATGGGAACAAAGCAAGACCCATGAAGGAGGAGGTAGTGGTATGACGGGCAGCTCTGGATTTGCTGCAAGAATATATGTGGCTTTCAGGCTACACTTGGTCACTTGTAGGTGGGTAACCAGCAGTCAGTCAGTTACTGTCACAGCCTCAGTTTCCTCATCTGTAAATGGAGGGTGATGATAAACTCTCTTCTCTCTGGAGGGCTCTGTGAGACTCCACTGAGCCAGGAGATAAAGTGCTCTGTAAACTGTGAAAGGTCAGTTCTGGGCAAAGGATTAGGCCTGGATCAAGCCAGCAGGACACTGGGAATGCCCCAGCTCCTAGGGCTAGTCAAAGACAGCCTTGTCATCCAGGAAAGCCATGTGGATTTGCGATTCCTCGCAGAAATGGCCAATAAGAACTATGCCTGGTGGCCTTTAATCCTGGCCCAGTCACCAAAATGTCAAGGATTCTTTCCCCTTGACCCTCCCCTCTCCCCGCTTCCTCTGAGTGGGCTGTGTTTATTTACGAGGTCTCTCTCCCTCCAGAGGGTCACATGTGACCGGAGGATTCCTCCTCTGGCCTGGAGCCGGCTGATAAGGGCAGTCCATTTGCTAGGGGCTCCCAGGACCAGCAGGAACAGGAACCAAGCCAGTGGAGGAGAGCAGGGGAGACTGCCAGGCCTGGCTGCAGCTTCCTCTGGCTAGAACTGAGGAGAAAGGGGAGGAGAAAAGGAAATATTTGTCTCACATTTGAAGTCAACTTGACCTATGAAATCACACGAAACTTGGGGAGGCGGCCTATCTTCTCTGATGGACTGCATTTCTTATATGGTGTTGCTTAATAAAGAGAAGTGAGGTGAACTGCAAGAGCCCAGAGATGGAGATTCAAGACCTAGCACAGTCACTAATTTCCAGTGTGAGCTTGCGAAAGCTGTGTTCCCTCTCTGGGCTTTAGTTAATTAGAACTATTCACGAAATACCTGCTATGTATCAGCCACCACACTGCATTTTCCATATAACCTTCAAAGCTATCCTGAGAAGTGAATATTCTTCCTCTCATTTTACGGTTGATGAAGCTGAAGTAACATGTCCAAGGTCACTTAGGAAATAACCAAATTATGAATTTAGTGCTGTCTGGCAACAGAATCCACTTTTTTTTTTTTCCCTGAGAGATTAAGGACAACAATTCTCAAGGAATTAGCTTAATAATAAATTATTTGGCTGAGTGCAGGGGCTCACATCTGTAATCCCAGCACTTTGGGAGGATAAGGCGGGTGGATCACCTGAGGTCAAGAGTTCGAGACCAGCCTGGCCAACATGGTGAAACCCTATCTCTGCTAAAACTACAAAAATTAGCTGGCCGTGGTGGTGCTGGCCTATAATTCAGTTACTTGGGAGGCAGAGACACGAGAATCGCTTGAACCTGGGAGGAGGAGGCTGCAGTGAGTCGAGATGGCACCACTGCACTCCAGCCTGAGTGACAGAATGAGACTCTGTCTCAAAAATAATAATAATAAACAATAGTAAATTATTTCTTGATCATACTCTATGGAAAAAAAGGCTCTGTGACCAACTTAATATGGGGAATGCTGCATACAGTGTCCCTGTCATGACGACCCACAATTTCATTTTCATGTCTTAGATGGTTCTGAAAAGTCTTGGAGTGGAGGAATTTAACTCCTTCATTTAATCAAAAAATTCTCATATTAAATTCATCATCAACCTTTTTTTCCTCTGTAAACCTATTCATATGCCAAAGAACAGGTGCTCCTCAGAGCACTGTCTGGGAATTGTCGTTGAATCAGAGTTGGAGGGATTGTAAAGTTTATCCATCTACTTATAAGAGTTTCACTAACAATGCTTTTCTAAACACGTCCAGTGGTGAGAGGCTCCTTACGTAGTGAGAGAGCGTATTCCATTGTTGCACAAATGTAGCAGTTAGAATAGCACTGCCCAGGAGAAAGATACTGAAAGCCACGTGTGTGATTCTAAATTTTCTAGGACCCACAGAATAAAAGAAAAAATAAACAAAATTAATTTTAATCATGTATATTAATTAACCCAATAGACCTAAAATTATCATTTCAACCAGAAATCAAAATAATATTAATTTGATATTGTACCTTCTTTTTTAATGAAGTCTCTGAAATCCAGACAACCACATTTCCCGTGCTTAGTAGCCACATTTGACTAGTGTCTAGCAAAACAAATAGTACAAAGTTAGAAGATTCTTTTTCAGGTGGTGCCTGAGATGCAGTCTCGCTCTGTCGCCAGGCTGGAGTGCAGTGGTGTGATCTCGGATCACTGTAACCTCTGCCTTCCGGGTTCAAGTGATTCTTCTGCCTCAGCCTCCCAAGTAGCTGGGACTACAGGTGTGCATCACCTCACCCAGCTAATTTTTGTATTTTTAGTAGAGATGGGTTTTTATGATGTTGGCCAGGATGGCCTTGATCTCTTGACCTCGTGATCTATCCGCTTCAGCCTCCTAAAGTGCTGGGATTACAGGCATGAGCCACCATGCCCGGCTGGTACTAAGCTCTTCTTGCCTGTGCCTCTCCTCCAAGGTCTTTGGGGTCAAGGCAAGTCTACATGGCCTCACGGGCAGCCGTCAGTCCTGAGGATGCGTTCTGCTTGGCTGTGTCCTCATACGTCCTCCCTCAAGAGTTCCTCATCACGGCACTCAGCCCTCTGGCAGTGATCTGCTAAGATCTGGCTTTTTCTGGAAAGGGTTTTCCAAACTTTAAAGTTCTGCATGAATGGAAGGCCTCATTCTCCTAACTTCTAGTGAAGCAGGCTTAGAGTCCCACAGGACTTCCCATGCTCTCATCACACTGGTATTTTATAGTGAACCTATCAGCAGTGGCCAACATTGTCTAGTTTGGGCCAACTCCTTTCTGCTCCATGGGCCTCAGTGTCAGTGACCCTATCTGTCAAATAACAGATTGGAGCTTTCTGTGATTTACACACTTTTAGCCTTTTCTTATCCACACTTCTTTTGCCTACCTACCAAATTTCTTATTAAACCAAGTCTTCCGTTAGAATTCAGAAATCGTTTTATCTTCCCGTATACTATATAATAAGCATTTCTTGAATGTTTGTCATGTGTCAAACATTTTGCGCATCCTCCTTTCTGTTTTGAGAGCTTTATAGATAGCATCTCATTTAAGCCTCTCCATACCCAAGTGAATTAAACACTATTATTATCCCCTTTTATAATTGTGGAAACTGAGGCTTCAAGCAGTTTTGTCATAGATCACATGCCTCATGAGAACAGCGGGAGATCACAGTGCAGGCTCCTCTGACGGCTCCCTGGTCCTAGGCTGTGAATCAGGACCACCCCTTGGACCTGAGCTCAGCCCAGGCCTCAGATTACAGAAGGGAGAACAGGGGTCTAGGGAAGTTTTTTTCTTTTTTCCTTTTGTTGTTGTTGCTGAAACCCATAGCGCATCCTCCTTTCTGTTTTGCAGAGGAAGGAAATATGGTTATACTTTCCTTGCTAAGGAAATCCAACCCTCCACAAGTCAACTTTCTTCCCATCCCCTTGACCTTTTAGGAGAAAGGTGAGACCCCTGGGAAGACTCTGGGAGAGACCAGAGGAGCTCAATGTGCCCTGTCTAGGGCAGGGGTATTTTTAGAGCTGGCTACACACTGTTTACAAGGAAGCCAGTCCCTTGAGCCTGCCCTCGCCCTACAGGGAAACACCAGCCACCAGCCCCACCCGCTGGCCCAGGCTCCTGCTGGCCCTCCCTTCCTCCCTCCCTCCCAGCTGTTCCTTTCTTATCGTCTCTATCAGCCCGTGGGCTCTATCAGCATGTGGGTGTGCTATCCTTACCACCCCGAGAGCACAACTGAACAAAACTGTAGCCCGGGGCGCTGAAAACCTCTTAGAGAGGGCCAAGTGTGACCAGGTACTGGGGAAAAAAAGAAGAAGCTGCCATCAGTGGAGAGGATGGCCCTGGCAACTGGCAATCAACTGGAAATCCTGCAAGGGGTATTTCTCCCATGAAGGAGCTGTGGAACCTCATTGTCCTGGATGTCCTGAAAGTGAAGGCCTGATAACTGCAGAGGGTAACTTAGGGGAATGAAGAGGCCACAGGCCTGGACCAGGAGCCAGTTCTGCTTCCAGCTCTTACCACAGGCCGGATGCTCTCAACTGTAACACGTCACTTACCTTTCAGAGCCTCTCTGCTGCTGTAAACCGAGGAGGGCTTGAATGGTGAAGCCCATCCAATCAAGGACTGAACGTCTCGGGCTCCTCAATGATGAAATGAGAGTACTTAGGCCTGCCTCTTGGGGCTGGTGGTGGATATTAAATAGGGTTAAGCCCCTGGCACTAGATGGGCATGCAATACCTGCAGCCATGAAGGGTACTTTCCTTATCTTTAGCACTTCACAGTGTCTAGCACAAAGTCAGCACTCAGCAAAAGATGTTTTTCTTTATTCTAGCTCAGAGTTCTCCCACCTCTAAGACTAACAAAAACTCTCTCCAACTATACACTTTTTCTAATTAAGTACTTATTCCTTCTCCCCCAGCCCTGTGCCCATCCCGCTATGCTTCAGGAGTCTTGTAGAAGATATCAGAACACCGTTTCCTGAGTCCCAGTCTGTGTCTTCTAGAAAAGACTGTCCCTCTTCACCCAAGCCCGCTGGCTCCTGAGACACATCATCCAGACCCAGTGCAGCTGGACCTGACCCAGGTAAGCCAGGCTTCCTAGGGTCCCACCCCAAGCTTGCAGGGCTGGGTGGGAAGCTGGACCCAGGCAGCCCCTCCCCATCCAAGCTTCCCCAAATGTGGGTATAGAGATTACAAGGCCTTCAGCCTTCTCAGAGGAAGTACCTTCCTCCTCTGCCCTGTGGGCAGACTGGACTTCTCTAGCAGCTGCAGGAGATTGCAAGATTGTTATTTGAGGTGGGTAAATTCTTACCAAATGTTCTCCACCTCACTGCCTCCTCCACCTACCCCTTTGATTTCCCTCTTCCCTTCCCATCCCTTTTTCCTTCCTCCTCCTCCACTTCCTCCTTCTTTTCTTCTTCCTCATACTCCTTCTCTCTTCCTCTTCTTCCCTATAGCTGTGCTTTTGATCCAAGCGACAGCCTGTTTATATTCCGAAGAGGGGACTCACCAAGGAGAGAAGGATTGGCTCCTCTCTGTGGCTTCATGTCTCCCCGCTCAGTCCTTCCACAAAGTTATCCACACAGATATTCTGGCTGCCTCTGGTTTATGTGCCAGGCACTGGGCCAGCACCTAAGGGGCATAGCAAGGGGATTGCACAGAGCTGGTTAGCCTGCTGGCCTGGGCCAGAGAAGCACACTTGGTTGGTTGGGTCGCTTATTAAAAAGGTGTCACTTCTGGCCACCTTCTGTATTGTCTCAAGGTCTTGCCTACACGCTCTGTTTCTAGAGTCATTTTACTGTGCCTTCAACAACTCTCCTAACAGCATATTACCTAACTTTAGCAGGCACCACTTTGGGAGAATGTGTTTCTTCTCTCTGTTCCCTGCCCACGAGGAAAGAGAAGCAGCACTTTTTTGTTGTGTTGTTGCCGCTGTTGTTCTTTTTGAGACTGTGTCTCACTCTGTCCCGTGAGCTGGAGTGTAGTGGCATGATCTTGGCTCACTGCAACCTTTACCTCCTCAGTTCGAGTGATTCTCCTGCCTCAGCCTCCCGCATAGCTGGGATTACAGGCACCTGCCACCACGCCCAGCTAAGTTTTGTAGTTTTAGTAGAAACAGGTTTTTGCCATGTAGGCCAGGTTGGTCTCTTACTCCTGACCTCAGGTGATGCACCCACCTCAGCCTCCCAAAGTGCTGGGATTACCGGTATGAGGCACTGCCCCCGGCCAAAAAGCAGCACGTTTAATAGTGCAAATGGCCAAATGAGTAACAGGGCCACTCATAGGTGGCTTGAGTGTGGAGTACTGGCAAGGAAGGATGTCAGGAGAGGAGGCTGGAGACCGAGCATGGGCCAAGTCATGCCAGCAGCTACCACTGGAAGCCATTGTCCCTCTCATTCTGTAGCAGGGACTGCCTCTAGCAAGACGTGGAGGCTGGGCTAGAGAATGGAGAGAAAAAGAGCAGGTACACCTGGTGGGAAAGAGTGACAATTCTTCTGGCCCCATCAAGCCTTTTTAATCCCAAATCTTTTCTTCTAAGCCACCCCTGTCTTTATAGATCTCAAGGGTTCTAAGAGGCATGTGTTCATTCCCAAGCCACTTCTATTCTCATTCTCTTTCTCTCTCTCTCTCTCTCTCTCTCTCTCTCTCTCTCTCTCTCTCTCACACACACACACACACACACACACACACACACACACACACACACACACACGACACCGAAGGCTGGTTACAAAGCTTTAATAAATAAGACAATGTTAGAAGGAAAGCCCTTTGGAAAGCACAAGGAGTTCTCTTTCTGCTCGCCTTCAGCTGCTATTCGTATTCTACAAGGGGAAATCCTCACCCGGAAAACCTTGTTCACACTGGCACAGGTCCCAGGGCGTGAGCCCCCGTGGAGGCTGGGTCTCTCTGTTTCCGTTTCCCTTGTTGACTTCCAGTGCGACTGTTGTTAGCTCACAGACGGACAGGCAGTTCTCCATGACTTGCCAGCTGCCAGGCTGATTCTGCTTTGGTTCCCTAGGAGAACAGGCCTGATATCAAGGATTCAGAGGGGGCCAAGGGGCCTCTGCTCAAGGAGGGAATCTCAGGTGTCCAGATGGAGTCAGAAAAGGGCTTATGTTTAGGCTGCAGCTTCAAGATAACCTGCCACTTCTATAAAGCTTCCCAGCGAGAGAGAAGTTGGTGAGGTGACCTAGGAGTTAGGAAAGAGGAAGAAACAGGGGAGGAGAGGGAATCCCAGGAAGAGAGACGGAGCTTCAGCTTCACAAAGGCACAGAGGTGTGAACAAGCAGTTCAGGTTTGCAGTTTGTGACTGCTACTGCCCTGAACACAGCTTCCCTGTTAATTAGTTGCATTTTTGCTTTGATCACTTCTTCTCCCCAGCTCCCATCCCCATCAAGTACCAAGTTCCATGCAGATTCTACCGTCTTGTAGGTCTCTATTGTCCATCCCCTCTTCTCTACCCCTATGGCCATTGTCTGGGACACATGGTTCTTCCAGCCTAGACTAATTAGAACAGTTTTCTAACCGATCTCCTTGCCTCTAGTTTCTCCTGCCTTCCAATCCATCCACCTCATAGCTGCCAAAATAATCTTTCTGACATACAAATCCGATCGTGCTGTGTTCCTTTTCTGCTTAAATCCTTCAAGGACACCCCACGACCTCTGGGACCAATTCTGTAGTGTAGGACTCAGAACTCCCATTATCTGACCCCATTGTCTTCCTCTCCTGCCTAACTTCCCAACAAAACCTACACAAACTCTGAGTTATTGCCACACTAACTATCAGTTCCCCCAAATGAGGCATACAGTTTAATGCTGTCTGTTGCTCTTCCTTTTACCTGGAATTTCCTCCACCCCTGTCTTTCTGGCTAACTCCTATGCCTTCTTCAGAACCCAGCTAAGGAGTCACACCCTCTAGAAAGGTTTTCCCGATTCCTCCTCTGTGCTCTCAGAACCCACTGTACATGAATCTCTAGCATCGAGGTTCTTAGGGCTAGAATTCAGGAGCTTTGTGAATCTGTATGGGGAAATAAATGCTCACTAACCTGTACCTAAAATTAATCTAACATTTCCTTCAATTATGAATGTAGGCTTCAATCACAGTGACATCAATGTTTCCTGTAATTTATCACTAATAGAAATCATAGTTATTTTCATATCACTTTACAGTTGTTACAGATTATCTAAAAATTTTACCTATGATTATCAATATTTTTAAAATAGTTAATAGACCTATAGATCTGGTTACTCAGTGTACAAATATGAAACCACATACATTATTACAAATTTTTTTTGGTTAACTTTTGAAAAATCATTGCTTTCTTTGCTATTGTATGTATTTAATTTTATGCATTTTAAAATGTTATTCTGAGAAGAGGCCCAGGGCACCACCAGAGTGTCCAAGGGCTTCCCAGCATGAATGGTGGCGCCTTCTCTGCTTTAATCCTCTTACATCCCCACTGTAACTGTTGGTGTATCTTGTCCACCTCTATCAGTAGAGTGTGTACATCTTGAAAGAAGGGGGCCCTTTTACCTGCAAGACAATGCAATGCATGGCACTTAGCATATTCCTAGAAATATTTTTTGAAATAAATACATGCAGACAAAAAGGAAGAAAAAAAAGGAAGGAAGAAGGGGAAGAGGGAGAAAATTTGATCTTCAAAGGCCATCTGCTCTTCCCTCTGCCTTGGACACCGTACTCCCAGCTGTCTCTGTGACTAGCTATCCTGCCTCCTCTGTGCCTCTGCTTTAATGTGATCTTCTCAGGGGGACCATCCATAGCACTGTATTTGAAATTACAGCTCCACCCCACAGGCATGCTCTGTCCCCCTTCCCTGCTCTGGCTTCTTAACACTTAGCACCATCAGACACACCATGTGTTTCTGAGTTTTTATTTATTAACTCCTTGCCTCTCCTCACTAGAATGTAACCTTCATAAGGGCAGGGGCCTTTACCACATTCATTCATGTCTGTATGCTTAGCACCTTAAATAGCACTCAACAGATAATAAGCATTAAGTGACTTGAATGGGTCAATGGAAGCAAGCAAGTGGTGAAGGCCCATCAGTGGGCATGAGCCCCGTTCTGGTGGGAGAGATTGAGGGCTGCCAGGGTCAGTGGCAGAGCCAACTGGCAATGGGTAAGTGATGGGAAGAAGCTTGGGTTGTTTGGATTGGGCATGGACAGAAGGACCTGGCACCATGGCTGAGGAGTTGGGCCCTGTGGCACAGTGCCTATATTCAGTGGAGAAATGACAGAGTCCCAGGAAGACTGATTGACCTGGGAGCAGGACTGGGGAACAGTATGGTGGCTCACAGGGAACACATCTAATCTCAAGGCCATTGCCGTTGGATCAACAGCCTAGATTTGGGAAACTCCTGCCACCCCATTTTCCTCAGTGTCTAGGAAAGCCAAAGCCTGTTCTCCTGTGAGGCCTGACAGCTCCAAGAGCTCAGAAAGATTCAGGAATCACAAAGAGTATGGCCCCTGGATTCCTCCTCTGCCACAGTGCTTAGTCATTGAGGTGGTGGTGGTCCTTCCTCCGCTAGGCAGCGAGCTCTCTGATGACAGCACTACCTCACAGTCTTCACTCGTTAGCAGTGCAAGGCAGGCCTGACAGACCATTTATTGATGGAAAAGTTGTGATTAGAAAATCACAAATGTGATATCGATCATTCGATTGAATCATGGGGAGAGTAATGAACTTCAAGCTCCTACAGTAACCAGGTACCGTGCTGGCTATCTGGGCCACATAGCTGAATCAATTGGGGTCCCTCATCTCCAGGAGCTTGTGGCAGAGGGGGAGCTCAACATACAAATGGGCAATAATGACACAGTGTGCCAAGGTTGAGGGGCCACACTTAGGAAACTGCCTCCCCCAAATCTTCTGGTACTTACCAACCGAAGTTACATTATTATTTACAAGTATTGATCAACTTACGACTTATGCAACTTATGACCATTCGACTTTACGACCACAATCGCTAGCCACAACTGCTCCGTGTCTGGCAGCGCAAACATTGCCCAGCTGGGCATATGACAGTGCGGACCAGCTTCCGGCAGCACTGTCATCTCTGCGTGCACCATTTCAACCGTACATATAGCCTACTCAACTTACGACCAAATCATGTTACGACCGGTCTCCCGGTCCCAATTGTGGTCATAAGTCGAGCACTAGCTGTAATTACTTGTGTTCTGTCCTCCCATAAGACATAAGCAATGAGAAAAGCCTTGTATTGTTCACTGCTCTCCTCCTAGTACATAGTAGATGCTCACTTAGCTTGAGGAAGTACAGAAAATTGCAGGTACCTAGCTCAGTCCAGGAATGGGAGCCTCAGAAAACTTCCAGCAAGAAGAGGCCTTGGCCAAGAACACAGTGTTCCAAAGCTCATGCCCTTCAGCATTCCTCATTTCATGACTTCTTCACAATTCAGCAAAGTCACCCCCATTTTATGAATGAAGAAGCAAATCTCAGAGACAGGAAGAAGCTTGGTAAAGGCCACTCAGCTGGCAGAGCAGGGCCCACATCTCCCGCTGAAAGTCTGAGTCTTCTCCATACTGTTCTACCTCCTGCTGACACATGAAGAAGACTCCTTGTGGCAAAGGATGACCTGCTGTCCATGCAGCTTCTGAGAGGGTGAGAGACCATTCCCAGGGAATGGAGGGGGCTGAGTCCAGAGAGAGAGAGATCATCGTCTCCAACATCAGCAGCTAAAGGAATGTACTTTCCCAGGAGCTCTACACATGTTCACTCATTCTTCATAATCACCTTGTACTGGAGGTTTGATTATTGTTCCCAATTTATAAATGAGCAAGCTGAGGTACTATTAGGTAACTTTCTTAGATCACACTGGTGGTAAGGAAAATGTCTTGGGTTCAAACCCACATAGTTGGTCTTAGAGCCTTTACTTTTAACCATTTTGTCTCCTGCCTCAATAGAGCGTGCCTACCTTGCCCAACTCTGGGAAGCTGCTAGAAACTTCCCAGTTAAGCACTCTTCATGTTTTAGGCATGATACTGGGTACTCTGAGGAAAAGCTACAAAGAATAAATGTCTAAACTTCCTGCCTTCAAGAAACTGTCAACTCACAAAAGAAGATGTAAGAAATCAATGAAACTAAAATAAAAGGTACAATGTACATGCACCGAGGACAGGACATTTGAGCTGAGCCTTGTAAATTAAAGAGAGAATGGTGCTCCAGGGACAGGTCTCGGCATGTACCGCCTCATCCAGGCATGGCAGTAAGCTCCAGGTTAGGGGAACATCAAATCAATTTGTGTGTCTGGGGAACAGAGGGTGTGGGGTGAAGATAGGGACATGTCAAAGGAGAATTGAGCCCCAGATCCTGGAGAGTTTGAATTAATACAGTAAGTGAATTTGCTCACTGTTTGGTAGACGCTGACCAATCAGATGTGAGGGAAAGAGGAAGTAATATAATCTGACCTGCGTTTTAGGAAGATCATGGGTGTCTTGGAAGCAATGGAGAAGGAAAAAGCTGAAGAAAGGAAGACTGGTGAGTCACTTAGCTCTGTCTGCAAAATCAACCACACTATAACCTAGAGACCTAAAATAAACACTGTCTTATTATTGTTCACAAGTCTAGGAGTCAGTGGGCAGCTCTGCAGTCAGCTACCTGCTCACGTTTGGTGGGTACTGGGCGGGGCAATGGAGGTGACTGGGGCACATGTCTCTTATTACCTTAGGCTTCTTCTCATGGTCGATGGTTGCCAGGTTACCAAGAAAAGCAAGAAAGAGCAAGCCCTGATGCACAGGCTCTTTTTGAGCTTTGGCTTATGTCATATTTCTTAGCATCTGATTGGCGAAGCACAGATTCAAAGGGTGGCACAATGGACAGCATTTCTTGATGCCAAGAACAGCAAAGTCGTATAACAAAGTGGTGTGCATAGGGATGGGATGAATTTGGAGTCATTTTTGTTAGGAGGCCATTTTTGTAATGGGCCAAGCAAGAATTAGTAGTTGCTTAAATTAGGAGATGGCAGAAGAAACAGAGAGACAATCAGAATATATTTGAGACATATTCAGG
>NW_016107478.1:4092641-4158663 GCF_001604975.1 Cebus imitator | reverse complement strand
TGAAAGACAGGTCAGAGGGTGAATTGAAAGAATGTGGTGACCAGTTTGATGAGAGTCATGAGAGAGAAGGGGTGTCCTAGGGAAGTTCTGGGCTTTTGGCTTGAGAGGCTGTAGAGGGATGGGGATCTCAGCAGAACTGGCAACCCAAAAAATAAACTGTGTTGGAGTGGAGGGAGGGACTATGCATTCTTCCGTTTATTCATTGAACAGTGGTCTCCCAAGCCTTGTCTAGGCACTGGGCACTCAGCAGTGGATAAGGTGAACTTAGATACAGATAGGATCTGTAGGACATCATTGACTATTTATTCAACAGTGAGCACCCACTCTAGGCCATGCATTGTGTCTAGAACTGAGCATAAATCCAGGCGGTGATGTCCAGCAGCAGCTGGAAAGAGGGTGGAGCTGGCATTTCTGTTGTAAGCATCATCCCCATGGGGATAATTTTGGAAGTTGTGGGAGAGAGCACTTGGAGAAGAAAAGTCTAGTTCCACAAGCCTTGTCCATCATGCCTCAGCTTCATTCGTGGGTTGGGAACACAGTGTTTCTTTGGCTTGTATGGCTGAGAGGCAGACTCAGAAGGAGTGTGAGTGGAAGAGCCCAATCTGGGGCCAGCCTGGGGTCAACAGCAGCTCTACCAGGTAACTGATCCTGTATGACCCTGACTGAGTTGGCTAATCTCTCAGAGCCTCAGTTTTCTCAGTTCCCGAAGAAAAAACAGGAATGCTTATCCCCGTGTTAAGAAAAAATGTTTGTAAAAGTGTATTCATTCAACCACAAACAGGTATTGAACACCAATACGTGCCATGTTCCAGGGTAAAAACCTCAAATGGGAGTACCAGAGCCATCATCTGGGAGGGATACGTGAATCTCTGTGGCCGCCATAGCTGGCTTCTGCTGCCCCTAAAGCTGCCAATCTCCCCCTGCCCACCACCAGTCAATACCAATCTGCCCTTCCCCAGCCCAACTGAAAGGCAATATTTTTGTGATTAGCAAAGAAAGAAAAAAACTCATGTTGTTGCTGTCCTCTGGAGAGCCGGTTTCCAGAGCGGCAGAAAAAGGGCCCACGTGAACCATGCTGTTCTTGGCAGCCGCTGTGCTGTTCCTCACAGCCAGAGGCTTAGAGCTTTATTTGTGGTTTGAGTTACAGGCAGGGGTGAAAACCCCAGGAAAGTGGGGGGAAGGGAGAAAACATTTTAAAAGTTGAGAAAATTGCCCTGTGTTCTCAAGTACAGGCAATTTGTCCAAACACCTGAGCTCTGTAGAATCCTAGTGGTCTGACTGTGGTTTTATGCTCTGGGGCTCTGGGCCCAGTATCAAGGGTGGGGGACATTTTTTCATACATTAAGAAAATCGCAAAATCACTTTTTACAAGATATTAATGAATACCTTTGCTGCTTCAATGGTGACATTGTTGGAGGTTTTGAAAAAAATCCAGGTTAAGGTTTGGGGGTGATTTTTGCTTTGAAGGCTGCTACATAAGGTATTTCACAGTCATTAAACAGCTTTGGATGTTGCCCCCAGGATCCCTTGCAGAGGACACTAAATATTTTAGAGATAGAAGAGCCCTTTAAGATCTTTAAATCCAACCCTCTCCTTACGCCGATGATAAAAACGAGGCCTAGAGGAAGTAAGAAATATGTCCACGGTAACACAGCAAGTCTGGTAGAAGCAAGTCCTGATGCCAGGACACAGAGGTCTTTCTGCAGCCTCTGAGGCAGCCTGGAGGTGACATTGAACCTCAGAAACCATGACTGGCCTCCCCCTCGTGTTGACATTTCTGCGGCAGTGACTTTGAAAGCTGCCTTTTATGGCTCTGGCTTTGGAAGGGCAAACACTGTTATCAGTAAAACAACACAGGTGCCTTCTAGAGTTGGAGCCAGGTGGAGCCAAGCAGGAAGGGAGACCCCTCTGCACAGGCAGACACGACCCAATCACCTGTCTGGGTTCAGAAGGGTGCAAAGACCCTCCTTGGGGAGTGGAACAAGAGGCTTCTGTGGTGATAAAGGGCATGGCTAGGGGGCCAAACAGGATGGCTTCAAGTCCCAGCAACATGCCTGGCTAACTGCAACCTCAACCAGCTCCCCTGACCAAGCGTCAGTTTCCTCAGCTAGAAAACAGGGACACTGATAGCTCAGTCCCGTGACTGAGCGTGCTTTAAGTGCTCAGTAGCCACATGTGGCTAGTGGCTCCTGTATTATACAGCACAGATACAGAATTAACACAGAAAATCCTATCATGCAATGCTGGTAGGGGCTCTCGGCTCTTGACATTAGTTCAGGATCTCACCCACTGCAGCTACTGAAAACAGAAGACTGGTCCAGGTGAGGTCTCCAGCTCTAAGGTCTGGGACTCATGGCAGGGACATCCACAGTTCCTGGCTCCTCTCTGTAGCTTTTAGTTTTCTCTATTACTGCAAGGATTTGGCTTCAAGGTTGGACCCTGACTGGGTGCCTTTCTTCTACTTCCCTGAGCAGAACCCCAGGGTGAGAGGATGTGTGGGGTGAGGGGAAGAGGCTGGACAATGCCTCCTGTAATGGCAGGTGTCCAGAGTCTGAAAGCCTTTGGTTCAATTCCTGGCTCACTCACTCAGGTGTTAATGGCTCCGCGTAAGTCACCGAAACTTTCAGAGCCTTGGCTCTCCCATCTGTGCTCACTCTGGTAAGGGGTAACGATGTAATGGAGGGAGAAACACTTTGGAATCTGTGAAGTACACTGTTCAGAATGAGAAACTTCTACAAGTAGGGGATTGACATTCTCCTTGCTCTGCTCCTTTCTTCACTAAAAGAGTATTTAGATAGAGGCAGATAGTTGCCTTAGAATATATGCAAAAAGATGTTTTATTTAGAAACATTTCCAGACGTCTGGAGATGAGAAGAAGCTGGTATCCCAGAGACACCCTAAAAGAGTCCCCTAAAGGAGAACAGGGAAAGGAAATCACTTTCTGAACACCTGTTATATTCTAGATACTGTGACAGTCCCTTTCATATATGAAGAGTGGTGATGATGATGATGCTGGCTAACAAGAAAGCTGAGTACCCACTGTGTGATAGGTGCCATTTTGAGTGTTTTACATATATTATCCCCATTTTACAGATGAAGAAGCTGAGGCACTGCAAAGTAACACTAAGTTTTCAAGGTCACCCTAAGCTAAGATGTAAATCGCAGCAGCCAGAGTCCCAGGGCCGTGTGGGTAGTCATCACACTGCATTCATAGTCTGCACATTGTGAGAGTCTCACATAACACCACCTGCTACTTTCAGATAAGGAACTGAGCCTCAGGAAGATTAGGTTACTTGCTTAGGGTCACATAGAGGGGAGGGAGGAGGTTCATTGAGTGTTTTGCTTTTTTTACTTCTTTCTTCAAAAATATTTCCTTCTTTGGCCATCTTCTTGACAAAAAAGGCATTGTTGATTCATTTGCGTCTGATTCTTTCTTCCTATTATTTCCTCACTTGAGTTCTGTTTTCCCCTTAGGATCAGACAGAAGAAGTCTACCGCCCTGTTCACAGGGAAATCTCTGAAATACCCAAAGCCTATCCTCCCAACACTTTGCTTCTTTTCTTATTCAGAAAAAGAAATACAAGTTTGGCAAAGATGACAGTGCCGTTCCCTGCAGTGTTCCTGTTCTGCTCTTTTGAATAAGTTCCGGTTTGACTATGACTACGTGAAAATGTGGAACCAGACCTTCACCCCACATTCCATCTCCAGCTCTACCACAGAGGAAGTGCAATATCACCTTAGTTATTCAACACATTATGCTCCTCGTGATACAACCAGAGCTTGTTCACATCAGCAATCTTGGCAGCTCTCACCACGCTGCTGACTCACGACTCTCTCATGTCCCAATTTCCTGTCCATTGTTCTTTCCTCTACTTGGCCTGATTTCTAAAGGCCTCTCTTGGTTGCATTAGGAGGGATTCCTGAGGAATTCCCTCAGCAGTTACCTTGGGGGAGCCCTCAGGTTTGGGGCTGATCCATGTCCTCTAAATGTAGGACTTCAAAGCTCTCAAAGATAGGCAGACCCAGCGGGAAGCTGCGAAATGGTCTCTGACCCCTCTGGGAGAGCTGGCAGTCAGAAGGCCTTTTGGAAAGAGTCAGATCTGATCCATAAGTGCCTGGAAAACACCCTGTCTGGAGAATTAATGCCACTGTGGCCTTGACTGAGGCTTCAGAAGAATTTAGGAGCTGCAATTCATACACACATGCATTCGTTTTCAAGTAGTGGTTTTCAGTTCAGGCTTCAAAGTCACCTTCCAGCTTTGTGACTTTATGAAGTCTCCACATTTTTAAACCTCCATTTTTTTCCTATAAAACTGGGACCTTCATGGTTCTTACTTCATCGTGATATTGAGGGAATGAAAAGAGAAAGCATAAATAAACGGCTTAGCCTCGTGCCTTGGCACATAGAAAGTGCGCGACATTTGGGATTATTTCTTCATGTCTTTGTTCTGGTGAAGCATTTATTCAGCAAGTGTTCACCAAGAGGCCGCTGGGGCAGCTGGGCGCTGCAGCGGAAAGAACACAGATGCTAATAAAAGCCTGAGCACAGGATCAGGCTCTTTGGGTAAAGATGCTCCGGGGGACCAGCTGAACGCTTTACAGGGACCTTGCTCTGGCTCTGCATTTGGACTGCTGAGCTCCCACTCACTTCATCCCCCACCCACAGCACACACCCCAGCTTCTGGGCCATTTTGAGTTTGGAGCGTCTCAGATTACGCTCAGTGTGACCTTGGGCAAATCCCATCACTCATCTCAGCCTCTGGCACATTTTCTATAAAACAAAGATAATAATACCCACCATGCCAAGTTTCTGTAGTAGATTAACCAACAGCAAATGTGAAGTGCCCAGCCAAGCCCAGCATGTGCTTGATGCTCCACAACTTCTAGCTCCATTCTCCCCACCATGCCTTCCATAACCATGTGCCCAGCTTGGGCTAGATGCTGGTGGTCAAAACATTAAAAGAAGCTAGACCTGCCTGCAGGGAATTTAAGCTTTGGTGGAGGAAATAAATAGTCGAACCTCTACCCTAGAGAAAGAGCGCTCAGGGCTGTGATGGAATTATGTTTGAGGGGTTATGGAACACGAGGAAGGGCAAATCACTTTGCCAGGTTGGCCCTCAGTTTCCTCGTGTATCAAATGAATGAAATTGGTTAGCACCCCACGTGAGATGACTTCAGTGGCTTAGTGAAACTACATGTTGGAAAGTTTCGCTCTGTGCTAGTATTTCTATTTATTTATCTGTTTCCCCATTAGAACTTCACCTACTTGAAGGGGATACCCTCTAAGCATATGTCTTGTTCATTCCTCTGTCCCCAGCATACTGGCATAGAACTGGTGCCCAGTCAACATCTGTTGAGTAAGCTGATAGAAGGATTTATTATCTAATTTTATCCTCCCAGAGCCCAGAAAGATACACCATCCTATAGATGGAGGAAAAACTGAATACAGAGTTCAGTGAGTGGCCTGGCAGTCAGTGGCCGAGCCAGGCATCTTGGAACCTGCAGTGATGACCTTTCTGCTAGATTTCACAACACAGGCCAATGTGGCTCGGGTGGGGTGACATTGCTCTCCTGGAGGTGACTCAGCTTTCCCTGGGGGTCACAACCAATCCATCGCCTTTACACTGAGTCATGGGCTGAGGTGAACTTCAGACCTGAGGAGAGAGCAGGGATGCCCTGCGACATGGGTGTGCCCAGGGTTCCCTCAGTCCAGCTAAGCACACCACCTGGGAACTCCCTCATAGGGTGAAGATGGGGCGGGGACAAGGGCGTCACACCAGATCCACACCCATCTCCCACAAGACTGTCTAAAGAGCAAGACCTGTCCTGTCACTGTGATTGGCGGGCTCTGACTCAGAGGCGCCCCTTCTCCATCACCAGTGTCCCAACCTCAGCATTGGCCCCAGTCATCTTTTGTCCTGCCTGGACTCCCAGCCTCCACTCTACCAACCTCCCTTTCAAAGAAGTTACGTGATTTGCTATAACCAGACATTATGAGTGTCATGCGCTTATGTTCAGAAATCCTTGACTGGCTCCCTAGGACCTGGGAAATAAAATCTAAACCCCCAGCTCAGCACTCAAGGTCATCTTGCTGAAGCCTCAACCTACTTTTCCCATTTTTTCCTCTATACACCCTTGAATCCTTCACTTTAGATGGGTCTGTGTGTTGCTATTCTTCAGAGTTGCCGTTTACTTTCCCTTCTCCTTGTCCTTGCTAATATACTAACTCACTTTCATCTGGAATGCCCTTCCCATGTCTTATCCATACTTCAGATCTGAGCTTAAAAGCCACCTCATTCAGGAAGCCTTCCCAGATCTCCTCAGCCCAAACACTAGGACAATACCAGTTATGTTTATTGATAATTTCTGTTGTGCAAATACTGTGCATAGTGTGCAAAATGTTGTGTATACTGTGCAAAGTATGATCAGTGCTTTATATGCTTCATTTAATGTGATACTTCCAACAATCTTACAGGTAAGTGAATATTTGTTACCCCCATTTTATAGATGTGGAAACTGAGACTCAGAAAGGAGAGCTAACTTGTCCACATTTACATACCTCTCAAACGCCAGTCTGCCCGACTCCAGGTTGCTCCATGACTTTGGTTTGTGCTTCGCATGCTCTTTGCACCTCTTTGGGGTACTCACCTTGTTGGGTATTGTATTTTCCTATGAGACTCGTCCACTCAGTTCTACTGTGATCTTCCTAAAGACAGGTGACCAGTGTCTGACATAGACTGGGCCGTGAGGCAGATAGCAAGAGCAAAAGAGCGGGAGTTATGGAGCACCGCCATGTGCTAGTCCACGCTAGTTACCATACACATATGTACATAGCATTTAAGTGTTGTCAGTCTCATTTTATAGACGAGGTAACAGAGGCACAGCAAGGCTAAATAACGTGACAAACTCTATGAGGAAAAAAAAATTGGAGTAGACCTACATGGAATCATCTCAAAAATATACCATTAAGTGAAAAAACAAAAAAATGGATGGAGTGCCTGTTTGCATCATGTGCTCTCACTAGGGAAAATAAAAACATAATAAAACACATGTCTGTGGCCAGGTGTGGTGGCTCAGCCTGTAATCCCAGCACTTTGGGAGGCCGAGGTGAGTGGATCACAAGGTCAGGGTTCAAGACCAGCCTGACCAACATGGCGAAACTCTGTTGGTTTTTGTATTTCTACTAAAAATACAAAAATTAGCCAGGCGTGGTGGTGGCACCTGTAATCCCGGCTACTCAGGAGGCTGAGACAAGGGAGTTGTTGGAACATGGGAGGTGGAGGTTGCAGTGAGCCAAGATCATGCCATTGTACTCCAGCCTGGGTGACAGAGCAAGACTCAGTCTCAAGGAAAAAAAAAAAAAAATATATATATATATATATATATGTATATTTGTTTATGTGTTTGTGCTGAGACTGCTTTAGGGACACACGAGAAACTGCTTTTGGGGAGGTGGCAAAGGAGGAGCTTAGAGAAGTAGAGACTAAAGGATTGAAGGGGACTAATATTTTTAATCAGCTAATAGTTTGTGTTAAATTGGTTTTTTTTAATTATTTGCATGTATTTCTCAAAAATAAAATTTGCTTATTTAAAATATGGATCCATGAAAACTTTTGAAGATCAAACATTCCAAAAAGAATTTAGCCTCTGGCTTTTCTGACTCCAGGAATCTCATTTCTGACATACAGGCATACCTCAGACATATCGTGGGTTCAGTTGTCGAGCACAGCCATAAAGCAAACATCACAATAAGTCACACAAATTTTTTAGCTTCTCAATGCATATGAAAGTTATGTTTATACTATGCTATAGTCTGTTAGGCACGCAATAGCATTATGTCTTTAAAAACACTGTCTATACCTTAATTAAAAACAACTTTATTGCTAAAAAATGGCAACCATCATCTGAGCCTTCAGTGTGTTGTAATCTTGCTGGTGGAGAATGTTGCCTTGATGTTGATGGCTACTGACTAATCATAGCGGTGGTTGTTGAAGATTGGGGTGGCTGCAGCAATTTCTTAAAATAAAGCAACAGTAAAGTTTACTGCATCGACTGATGTTTCCTTTCATTCCATCTTTCGTGACAGATTTCTCTGTAACATGCAATGCTATTCGATAGAATTTTATCCGCAGTAGAACTCTTTCCAAAATTGGAGCTAATCCTCTCAGGTCTTTCTGCTGCTTTATGAACTAAATTTAGGTAATATTCTAAATCCTTTGTTATCATTTCAACAATAGTAACAGCATCTTTACCAGGAGTAGTTTCTATCTCAAGAAAATACTTTCTTTGGTCATCCATAAAAAGCAACTTCTTCATTCAAGTTTCATTATGAGATTGCAGCAATTCAGTCCCCTCTTCAGACTCCACTTCTAATTCTAGTTCTCTTTCTATTTTTGCCACATTGCAGTGATTTCCTCCACTGAAGCTTGGATCTCTCAAAGTCATCCATCAGGGTTAGGTTCTACTTCTACCAAACTCATACTAATGCTGATATTTTGACCTACCATGAATCACAAACGTTCTTAATAGCACCTAGAATGGTGAATCCTTTCCAGGATGTTCCAAAAGTATGTTGCCAAGATCCATCAGAGGAATCACTATCTATGATGGCTATAGCCTTATGAAATGTATTTCTTAAATAATAAGACTTGAAAGTTGAAATTACTCCTTGATCCATGGCCTGCAGAATGGATGTTGTGTTAGTAGGTATGAAAACATCTATCTTCTTGTACATCTCCATTAGAGATCTTGGGTGACCAGGTGCATTGCCAGTGAGCAGTAACACTTTGAAAGGAATCTTTTTCTGAGCAGTAGGTCTCAACATTGGCTTAAAATATTTAGTAAACCATGCGGTAAACAAATGTGCTATCATCCAGCTTCAATGTCTCATTTGTAGAGCACAGGCAGAGTAGATTTAGCCTAATTCTTAAGGGCCCCAGGGTTTTGGGATTGGTAAATGAGCATTGGCTTCAACTTAAAGTCACCAGCTGCATTATTAACAAAAGTCAATCTATCCTTTGAAGATTTGAAGCCAGGCGTTGACTTCTCTTTTGCTATGAAAGTCCTAGATGGCATCTTCTTCCAATAGAAAGCTGTTTCAGTTAGAAAAATCTATTGTTTAGTGTAGTCACCTTCATCAGTGATCTTAGCTAGATCTTCTGGATGACTTGCTGCAGCTTCTACATCAGCACTTGCTGCTTCATCTTCCACTTTTATGAGATTGAGACTTCTTTCCTTAAACCTCATGAACCAACCTCTGCCAGCTTCAGACTTTTCTTCTGCAGCTTCCTCACTCTCAGCCTCCTTAGAATGAAAGAGAGTTAGGGCCTTGCTCTGGATTAGGCTTTATCTTAAGGGACTGTTGTGGCTGGTTTGATCTTCTACCTAGACCACTAAAACTTTCTCCATCTCAGCACTAAAGCTGTTTTAACTTTCTTGTTATTTGTGTGTTCACTGAAATAGTGCTTTCAGTTTTCCCCAGGAACTTTTCTTTCACATTCATATCTTGGGAAACTGTTTGGTGCAAGAGACCTAGATTTCAGCCAATCTCAGCTTTCAAGATGCCTTCCTCATTAAGCTTTATTATCTCTAGCTTTTGATTTAAATTGAGAGATATGACTCTTCCCTTCACTTGAACATTTAGAGGCCATTGTAGAGTTATTAACTGACTTAGTTTCAACACTGTTGTGTGTTAGGGAATAGGGAGACCCGAGGAGAGGGAGAAATATGGGAATAGCCAGTTGGTGAATTATGTTTCCCAGCTTATATGGGAGCAGCTGTGACACCTTAAAACAATGACAATAGTAACATCAAAGATCGCTGATAACA
This sequence comes from Cebus imitator, assembly GCF_001604975.1. Taxonomy (NCBI): domain Eukaryota; kingdom Metazoa; phylum Chordata; class Mammalia; order Primates; family Cebidae; genus Cebus; species Cebus imitator. The sequence goes on along the minus strand of NW_016107478.1, from coordinate 4,148,835 downwards.
GATCACCATAACAGATATAGTAATACTGAAAACATTTGAAATATTGAGAGAATTACCAAAACATGACATAGAGGCATGCCTGAAGTGAGCACCTGCTGTTGAACAAATGTCACCAAGAGACTACTTGATGCAGGGTTGCCACAAACCTTCAATTTGTTTTAAAAAAAGAAAAAAGAAAAACAATATCTTCAAACCACAATAAAATGAAGCTCCATAAAATTAGGCATGTCTGTAGTTGGAGAAAATTTTCATACATGGTATTGAGAATTATGGTCAGCTGTATATGACAGAAAACTCACAATCACTTAAATGTCAATAAGAATAGCATCACTTAAATGACAATGAGAATAATATCAACCTCACAGGGTTGCTGAGTGGCTTACATAGCATCATGAGACATGAAAAATTAATCTTGATGACATATATAATATATAATCATGATGTTTTATCCTCTCACATAATAACAGAAGTCAAGAGGGAAATAATCATAAACTGAAATAGCCCTCTCTAGCGGCAGAGGCCCAGATTCCTTCTAACTTGTTGCTCTGCCATTCTCAACATCCTAACTGGTGCAAGATGGCTGCTCCATTCAGCAAGAAAGATGAAGAGCAGGACAAGGGGGTAGCCCTTGCATTTAAGAACACTTCTCAGAAGTTGCAAACCCTACTTCTGCTTACATCTCATGAACCAGCACTTAGTTACCTGGAAATACCTAGCTATAATGGAGCCCCAACGTTGCAAGATTTCATTTTCAGCATCCACATGCCCAGCTGAAAATCAGGGGTTCTGGATGGATATAGTGGCTCATGCCTGCAATCACAACACTTTGGGAGGCCAAGGCAGGAGGAGTACTTGAGGCCAGGAGTTTGAGGCTACAGTGAGCCATGATCATGCCACTGCATTCCAGCCTGGGAAACAGAGTGAGACCCTGTCTTTAAAATAAAATTTAAAAAAATTAAAAAATAAATCAGGGGTTGTATTGTTAAGGAGGGAGGAGAGAACAGCTATTTGGGAACAACGAGCCTGTCTCTACCACAGACATGAATGCTTTGCTTTCAGAATTTATCTGCCCTGCTCTCTAAAACTGATGTATGACTGGATATGTTTTATGTTTCTGACATACTTCTGGGTTCTCTACAGAGAATATTAATACACATTGAGAGAAGACAACTAACTTCTCATTAAAGGCCCAATTCCTAAACCAAATTATCAGTGGGCTTTCCCTGAAGGAAGGTCATCTTTTGATTGGACATCTTATGATTTTGGATGTCTGAATTACCCTTCCTAAGTCATGTGACCTTGGGTAAGTCATTTACCACTCTAAGCCCATTGTGTATCACTTAAATGTCAATAAGAACAATATCTACCTTACAGAGTTGCTGGATGGCTTACACAGCAGCATGAGACACATGAAAAATTAATTTCGATAATATATGTTATTTAAACCAAAACATTCTAAATCTTATCATTTCAATATATAACCAATTTAAATTACTGAGATAAATACATTCTATTTTTCATACTAAGACTTTGAAATTCAGTGTGTGTTTTATCCTGACAACATTTCATGTGTTCTCTACCCATATGTGGCTGCCAAGTTGGACAAAGCAGGTTAAGACTAATTTAAGTGTCCTTGCTGGGTGCCCCTTAGCGCCCTATACTTACAAGTAAAGAAGTCATCCTTTCTGTGGCAAGTGCCCGTTTACTTGGTTTATCCACAAGTAAATCCCTTGAGGAGATGGAATGAGCAGTATCCCCAGGGCCTACGTAGTACCTAGCAGAGAGCAGACACTTAATAAATACTTGTTAAACAAATATTATTCATTTCTCTATCCCCAATGACCAACTCAGTGCTTGACCCTCAGTAGGCATTTAATAAAGACTTACTAAATTAATGAAGTCATGACCCAACATTTTAATGGTAAATGAATTTGCAATTTGACAGCAGGTGAAAACCTGGCAGTTTATTGCAGAGGAGACAATGGTACCTTTCTAACCCTCAAAGTAACACCTGCTGTTATGTCAAATTTCATTCACTGCCTCCTTTCTCCCAAACAGAACTGGAGCCAGATGGGAAACCATGGACCTTCCCATTCTGGCAAAATCGCCCAATGCCTGGTCTGCAATGATAAGCAAGCATATCAAGTTCCCACAAACAAATAAAATTATCTTTCAGCTAAGGCCAAATTTCTCCATTTCACTGTATCTCTTTTTCTTGTAAGAGTGTGCAAGGTGAGAGGCTCTGAAAGTTTGCCAGTCACTGATTGAAATCTAGGGAGCTTTACAATAATGCCAGTAGTAATTATAACAATCAGACGCTTCAACCTCAGCACCGCACCACCGTTTACTAGTTAAATAAATTGAAGAAACTTATGTGTCTCCCATGAACATTCATTTTCTCATCTGTAAGATGGCCAGACTTATCTGGTCATGCTGCTGTGAGGACCCTATGAGAACAGAGCTCCCCACACATGCTCGTGCTCAGTGAGTGGCAACTTGCATCATTCCCAAAGCAACCTGGCATGGCTCTCTGAATGATATTTGCAAAGTAAGACTTGGCATTATTTTTGTCTTGACAATCAGCCATAGGCTGGATGATTTTCTTAAAGTTCTGTCGAGCTGCCCCCGCCCCCTTTGTGGACAACTAAAACACAAACACTATTTAGAAAGATCTGGGCCGAGTCATTTCTTTGGAGCCTGGTGGCAGGCCAGGAGGCTGATCACAAAGGCGGCATTCAGCTGCCACAACAGCAGCCTGGTGGGCAGGGGCCTTGTCCCAAACATTCTTGACTAGGCTTCTGGGGGGAAGGTGTTACCAGCCTGCAAATATTTGTTGCTCTATTTCCATAGTAACCACAGAGGCCATTCTGAAACCCTGAAACTGCACATCAAAACTTGGGAGGTGCTGCAAAGCCAAGCCTGTTTGGAAGGAGGCTTTCTCCTGGACTCTTCCCTCCCCTAAAACTGAAGACTTCCAGGATTCTTTCAAAGGGCATTAAAGAGAAGCTATTGTGCCGGCTGCACACAGCCTACTGCCTGCTCTGAGGAAGATGTATGGGCAAAGACTGTTGCCAATTGCCCGTGATAGGCTTTAAGAGACTTTAAGCCAAAATAATGTCCGGCTGTTTTCCACAGAGCTTTTGCAGCATGGAGTGCTGAATCTGGCTCTGGCACAGAACAGTAACATCACCTACTACCTGGGCAACCTCAGGGAAGTTGCTCACTGTCCCTGAGTCTTTTCCTCAGCAAAAAATGCAATTAAGCCCAATTTAGTAAACTCACATTGATATCTACTCTGAGCCAGATGCTGAGATTACAAAGCTGAAAACACAAGGCTATTCCCCTCAGGAAACTCAGATAGCCTATCAGGCAGAACTGTATTAAATATTAAGTTGGATCATACCAGGAATCCACTGCCTGGCAACCAGTGGGACCTGTTATACTATAAAAATTTATTTCCCTTCTTCTTCAAACCTAGCTACTCCAAAGAGAGTCCTGAAAGATGATCAAGGGCCCATGTATTTTTTTATAACATTCTTCTTGTACCCAAGATAAATTTACCAGTTTTGGACATGATCTTTTACTGGTTGCATACATTATATCTTCATTATAACATGCTTTCATGATCTATACCTCACTGGACTTTCTTAACCATCTGCTGAATTTGGAAGGACAAGAATGGTTTTTTTCACTTCAGATTGAAGATACCGAGGCACAAAGGTGAAGGGATTTGTCCAGGTCACAGTGGGAGTTAGAGGCAGAGCTGGGATTTGAACACACATTTTCCAACTTATTCTTTCAATAAATATTTCTTGAGTAGCTGCTAGGTGCCAGCATTGTTCTAGACACTGGGGTCAAAGGCAGTGGATAAAACAAATTCGCATCAGAGACCTCAAGCTCTAGGGGAAAAAAAGCAGACTGCTAACAAACACATAAATGCAGACTACATTAAGAAGTGATAAGCACAGTGGAGAAAAAAATCAGCAGAGTAAAGATGATAGTGTCACTGGATAGTATTGATCGTTTATGTAGATTGCCTGGGAAGTACTTTCTGAGGAGGCAGGGCAGAAGTGAAGAGCTGGCCTGTGGACATCATGGTGGAAAAGTGTCCAGGTAAGAGGAAGAGCAAGGCGTGAGGCCCTGAGCTGGGAACATGTTGGCACATTGTAGAGCAGCAGAGGGATAGGGAGGTTGGCAGGAGAGGAAGCCAAGGAGAAGTGAGCGGTCCAATTCATGGGGACCTTGTAGGAAGTGGAATTAATGTTGGGTTTTGCCCCAGGTGAGATGGGAGGCATTGGAGGGCTTTGGGCAAAGCAGTGCTCACAATGTGATTTAGCATGTTAAAAGATCCCTTCCACTCCCACATGAACAACAGTGTGAAGGGCAGCAAGGATGGAAACAGGGAGACCAATTGTTAAGAGGCTACTACAACCAACCAGGCCAGAAAGGAGCATGGCTCCCTGAGGAGACATGTAGCCTGAGGTGATGAGAAGTGTCAGATTTGGGATCTATTTTTCAGCAGAAGGCTGCAGGATCTGCCAATGGTTTGAAGGTGGGGTGTGGGCAGGAAAAGTCCCTTATGACTCCAGGGCTAAGTAACTGGAAGAATAAAGTTGCTATATTCAGAGATGAAAAAATATGGGCGAGGAGCAGGTTAATGGTTAATGAGAATCAGGATGTTTCTTTTCTTTTTGTTGAGATGGAGTCTCACTCTGTCACCCAGGCTGGAGTGCAGTGGCATGATCTGGGCCATTGCAACCTCCGCCTCCTGGGTTCAAATGATTCTCCTGCCTCAGCCTGCCAAATAGCTGGGATTACAGGTGCCCACCACCATGTCCAGCTAGTTTTTTGTTTGTTTGTTTGTTTGTTTTGTATTTTTAGTAGAGACAGGGTTTTGCTATGTTGGCCAGGCTGTTCTTGAACTCCTGATCTCAGGTGATCCTCCTGCCTCAGCCTCCCAAAGTGCTGAGATTACAGGCATGAGCCATTGTGCCCGGCCAGGGTGTTTCTTTTAAATAAATTACATTTAAGGTGCATATTGGAGATCCCATGGAGAGGGCAGGGAAGGTGGAAAAAGGCAAGCTGGAGAGATTCTTTTGCCATTCTTCAGAACACATGTTATTTAAAGCCATAGGCCTTAGTCAAAATCCCTAAGGGATTAAATGGAGGTAGAGAAGATAGAGAAGAGGACCAGTCCTTGGAGCACTCCAGGGCATGGAGTTAGTAAGAGGAGGAGGACCTGACAAGAAAGCTGTGAAGGAGGGGCTTGTCAAGGCAGGAAGAAAACCCAGAGACTCCCATCCTGGAAGACAAAGGAAGTGTTTTAAGAAAAGAGTGCCCCAGAGGGTCCAATCAGTCCTTGGTTAGGGTGGCAAGTGGGTTCCAGATTTGGTAAAGAATAATCCTTAGTGACCTTGACAAGATCTGTTTGGGTGAAGTGAAAATAAAAGCCTGATCGAATAGGTTCAAGAGAATAGGAGGAGAGAAAGCAGAGACTGCAAGCAGGTTCAACTCTTCGGGGAGTTTGTCTGGAAAGAGGAACAGAGAAACGAGGAGGGGATGGGGATCAATGGAGAGTTTCTTTTTAACATGTGGCTGGGTTCATAGCATGTTTATGCATTGATGGGTATGGTCTACAAGAGAGGGAGAAATTAGCAAGGCAGAGGGGCCCTGGCATAGGGTCAATGCCTGGGAGTCGATAAGAAGAATGGGATCAATTTCAATCCCTAGAATGTCTTCTACTAAAATGACATGGCCCCTAATTCATAAAAGCATACATCTGGGGATAATTTTAAACTGTTTTCAAATGCAAACATTTCTTTTAATTACATAGCCTAAGTTTACCAGGAGGTGTCAAAAATATCACCCAGTGGATCATGGAGAACCTACGTAGTGGACACAGTGAGTTAGCCACTCCTCCTGCTGGGTTCCCTCAGCATTGTTACACACCTAATTGCAGGTTATTTATGTGGCAGGTTCCCAGGTAGACATGAACACCCCACAGGGAGGGACTGTGTTCTGTCCTTGTCTGCAGCCCATGACTAGCAAATGTCTAGCAAATGCATCTTCACAAACCATTTGGGAAAGGAAGGAGAAGAAGGAATAAAAAGAAAGAAAGCGGGAATTGGATCATCTAGCCCTATTGAACGTTTCTCCTTTCAAACGAGGCATGAGCCTGATATTATTTTGGAAACGTACTTTCCCAACAGTAGAGTGAGGAAACAATTTATTTTCTTTTAAATTTGTGAATGACAAAGAAGAGAAGGAAAGGAATGAACATTTATTTTGTGCCCACAGTGTACTAGGTACTCTGCTAACCAGTCACTTGAGTGATCTCTTTTACAGATAACCAACATGATTAGGGAAAATACTCCATTTGCACACTAAGTCACCAGCACTACCATTAAGGTTAAATTGTCATGTGACGAAATAGGATGCCTCATGTAGCAGTGAGCTTCCCATCAATGGAGTTACATAAGCAAAAGCTGGATAATGTCTGTGGGATCTCCCAGCATATAATGGTCATTGGGCTTTATTATCTTAGGGACCAATCCAATCCTGGGATTCAACAAGTCCAGGTTATATAATTCTATAGGTGTCTAATTGATACTTCAGGGTGTCTTGTCATCTAAATATGAGCACATGCAAGTGTCATGTCAGGAGGCAATGCTAGCATAGTACTTTAACATACAGATGCCGAGATCAGACTGCTGAAGACAATATTTGGCTCTGCTGCTCATGAACCAGACTATGTGCCTCAGTTCCCTCATCTGTAAAATAAGAATAATAATAGATAGATCACAATTTAAAATTTATTTAAAGTGTTTAGAACAGCATCTGGCATATAGTAAGTGCTCAGTAAATGGTAGCTATTATTTATTCAAATCAACCAACTCATAGAACTGCACCACCCTGGGACCCATGGATATCTGTTTTGGCCCACTCTTACACGTTAAACCAAAGCCAACTCCAATTAGAAAGGTAGGGCTCAGCAGACAGAAGCCCTTGGGAACTGAGTTACTTTGATGGGGGTACCAGCAGCCCCAGCCAAATGGCCCCTTTCCTGCTCCACAATCATACCCATCTGCCCCGGCTGGGCAATGTGCAGAAATGTTTATGGCGACCTCATTTGTTTTCCTTTCTGTGACTGCTGCCTTCCAAAGGCCAGGAACTGCTGAAATTAAACCAAGGTAGGGGCCAGGGGAGCAGACAGGGCCTGGGCCAGGGCCAGGAGTAATGAAGTGGAAAATGTTCACACCACAGGCAGCATTACAATGCACCTGTACAAATAGAATGAAACCTGCCCACCCCCTTCCTCTGGGGGGCCCAACCGCCTTGCTGACTTTTCTGTGGCTTCACTCTCTGCCTTGCCTGGTCAGGGCTTGGGCCTACAATGAAGATAAGAAACAAAGACACCCAGAGTGGAGCGAGAAGGGACAAAATCAGAAGCAAGTGAAAACAGAGATACCCTTAACTCACGCATTTCCTGAAAATTACAGCAAGTTCTCTGAAGGCCCAGTCATCTAAAACATGGGAGAAATACATGCAGTTAATGAGTGCCAACTATGTGCCAGGATTTTGGCGGGGCACTTTCATATACCTTTGCTCATCCATTCATCCAGTGCAGTTTAGCTCCATGTCACAGACAAGGAAACTGAAGGCTAAGACAAAGCTGGCAGGTGACCAAATCAAAATGTGAACCCAGGTTATTTTCATTCCTCTTTTATAACGAAGTTACTCAGAACCAGTGTGGTAAGTGACTTTCTCCAAGCCATGCAGCTGTAGAGTGAAAACCCAGAGATCCTGGGCTTTTGGGATAGTGGTCTCCATGGCACTTGCCAACAGGAAGGCGGCTTAGAGAGACAGGTAGGTCAGACCATCCTTGACATGATATCTCTAAGGCTTGAAGATCTGTTGTTTTTCACCTCTCCCAAACTCAGCCACTTCACTCCCAACTCTAACTGTAGGTGAGCACAATGTCCGACCCAGAGTTCATGCCTCCTAAGTGTTTGTTGTATAAAAAAATGACTGAAAGATGAATAATGCCATCTGTAAGTTATCAGCACATTATGGTTTTATCTTTCTCAAAACTATTACAACCCAGTTGCTCCCAAGGCAAATTTTCCCAATCATATTTTGTGAAATGCTAGTAATCCTTGAGGTAGCCTTTGTCCTGAATAATTAAAAATAGAGTAGAAAATAATTTTGAGATACTTTTCTAAAATGTAATTTAACACATATATAGTTAACGCTTGAACAACATGGATTTGAACTGCATGGGTCCACTTGTACACTGATTTCTTCTGCCTCTGCCACTCCTGAGACAATAGGACCAAGACCAGCCCTTCCTTCTCCTCCTCCTCCTCAGGCTGCTCAATGTGAAGGTGACAAGGATAGCTCTTTATGGTGATCCACTTCCACTTAATTAATAGTAAATATATTTTCCTTATAATTTTCTTAAGGAAATTCTTTTCTTTTACTTTATTGTATGAATATATCATATAATACAGATAATATAAAAATATGTGTTGACTGTTTATGACCACATGTTTTATGTTATATGTATTACATACTACAGTTATGTTTTGGGGAATTAAAAGTTATACATGAATATTTGACTGTGCAGGGCAGTCAATGTTCTTTACCTCCGTGTTGTTCAAAGGTCAACTGTACATAAGAAGTATGTGCATGTGTGTATTCCTTATTATTACAGCATAGGATGCATACTGCTGTGATTTTTGTTTAAAAAAAAAAAAAAAGACGAGAAATGGCACACCTTAAATTAGAATGCCTGGTGGTCCTATGAGAGATTCTTGATTTACAAACCTGGAACATTCTGCTATAAAATGACACATCGGCAGCTCTAACCAACTTATTTATATTACCTTTTGGATGATTGTCAGTCTATGTTACATATACTTCTTATAAGAGCACTATGCATTTCTGATATTAGTCAGTGTTTGTTGTGCATTAAACACATGAATTGATGTGATCATTTCTTGCAACAATTGAATCAGACAAACTTTTGATTCCTCTTTTAATCCAAATGTGCATTATGTTTATAAGTTCCTTTTGGTATTTCATCAATATATTAATACTATTTTTCCTAGGTTTCCTAGATAAATAAGTTTGAAAAGTCCTATCCTTACAGAGGCATATCATTGAATTGCTCCTGCCTCAACTTGTTGCTTTCCTTGGGGAAACAGCGACTTAGCAATGGAGGAAAAAGTGTATGGGGAGTTTTAGGTAATAAAATAAGGTTCCACAAAAGTTAAAAATTTTAAAGAAATAAACCTCTTGTAAATCGACCATTAACCAGGATTTCAAGGGAGCTGTAAAACACAGATAGATAAACAGAAATGAGCTTGTAAAGGATAGAAAGTCCTGGGCTAGGTTTTAAAACAGAACCAGTGGTTTGTCCATGTAAAAGACAGGCACATGAAATGTCACAGAAAGTTTAAAATAATGAGGGTGCAACCTTATTAGTTAGATAATTTTAAAGAGAAAGGAGAATGAGTTAAATATTAGACAAAGCAGATTTCAAAAGGAAAAAGATAACAATAATCACTTTATAATAATGAAATTTACAACCCCAAGTGAGGACGTCAGTAATGAACTAATTAAAATTAAAACACTGCAAATAATTTTGAAAAATAGAAAAAAAATGAAGATTCTATATTTGATTTATCCTTAATATATTCATTTTAAATAAGAAAATAGAATAAATAATATTTTAACTGAAAAGCTTTTTAAAATAAACTGTCCACACCAAAGAGAGACTGATGGGATGTAGAAAAGAAACTGTAAAGACTAGAATTAATTATTTTGAAAAATAGAATATATAGTGACTTCACATATATTAATAAATCTAAAGACTGTTTCTCTGGGGTAACCTATGACAAATCTATTCAAGAAAAGAGAAACAAATTAAAAATGCAGAAGGAATATAATACATATAGAAGATACAAATATCCAAAGTATGTTATACATAGCTATGTGCTTATGCTTCTGAAAATTTTTTATTAATTTGGATAATTTGTGGAAAAATCATAAATTAATTGTTTCAACAAGAAATACACACACACACACACACACACACACACACACAAACTCAAATATCAATAACCATAGCACAATTTAAGAAAATTATCTTCAGGATTACCCTTTCCTTCAGCCTTACAACCTTCAGGCCTTATATGGTGAATTCTTTAATACTTTAAGGGAAGAGATCACTATGCTGCCTAAAGTGTTGAACAACATAGAGAAATATGAAAAGTTATCTCATTTCTTTTATAAAGCTATCATAAGTCCTTATACTAAAATCTGACAGAGAATACCAAAAAAGTATTTATAATTCAGCTTCACGTATTAATACATTTGTGAAAATTCTAAATAAAATGATAGTTATTTGAATTCCGTAGTATACTAAGAAAGAATAACCCATCATGACCTCTTGTAAATAGGGTTTATCCCAGGAATGCAGTGGTTCTTAATATCATCTTGATGACTACAGACAGGAGAAATACAAACTTGAACAAATAATAATGAAGAACTGTTGACAAATTTTGGACATATCGAAAGACTACAATTGTTAAAATTGTGTAATGTCAAATACAAGAAAACACAGGCAGACGAATAGAATATAGTACATCTGCAAAATGGGCCCCATTTTACATTCAAATGGAATGTAATAATACATGATAACATATAATATGTAATTATATATGTAATAATGTATAATAATGATGACATCACAAACTAATAGAGAAAAGAGAGGAGATAGGGGTTGGGAGGAGAGGAGAACAACAGCTGTGTTTAAATATCTTAGGCTCATTCACAGAAAGAGGGATCCTTCTCTCAGTTTAGACCTCAAAAGCAGCATCCTTCAGAATGGGCAACAGGGTGGGAGTTGTCTGCTCAATTAGTAGAAAAGCAGAGTAGTCTCTGGAGAACGCAAGCAGGACCCAGTACAGGTATTGATCGACTTACGACCTATGCAACTTACGACCATTAGACTTTACGACCACAATCACTAGCCACGACTGCTCCGCGTCTGGCAGCACAAACGTTGCCCAGCTGGGTGTATGACAGTGCGGACCAGCTTCTGGCAGCACTACCATCTCCGCGTGCACCATTTCAACTGTACATATAGCCTACTCAACTTACGACCAAATAGTGTTACGACCAGTCTGCCGGTCCCAATCGTGGTCGTAAGTTGAGCACTGGCTGTATACAATTTGCAGGAACCAGTGCAAAATAACTGTGGGACTCCTAGTGGTGAAGCATTTCAAGGTGGTGGCAGCAGGGCGTTATACCAAACGCGGGTGTATGACTGCATGGTGACCTTGGCCTGGGCATGAGTTTCCCATCACAGGAGACAGGAGCTGAAGGAAACATTGCTGTGGACATTGTCAAGCGGCATCAAGCACAAGACAGAAAAACAGACTAAATACTTTATTCTAAGATAATCAGTGATGACCATTCTTATTGCTCTCACATTTTCATCAAAATCAAGAGGCAGGGACATGGACACACCCTAGGCTGCCATTTTGAGCCTTGCCTCCTTCTCCATTGAATCATCTAGAACTGTGTCAGTTATTAATTTATAGCACCTGCTCATTTATGTCCTGGAAATATAAAACTGTGCTTTGTGTTATGTAACTTTACTGTTTCACAGCATTTCCACACATATGACCATATTTGACCATGATAGAAAAGAATTCTTCTCTTCATTTTACCTGAAAGCAAAGTTTGACCCAGGTAAGTTCTGATGTGCCTGAGTCACACACACAGCTGGTGAGTTGGCCAAGTGGGGCTCAAACCCAAGTCTTCCAATCCTAAATCATGCCATTATTTGTTTATCCATCCTTCTATCCCTCCTAACTCCTGCTCTGTACAACCTCCTTGGTAGGCCCTGGGGACTCCATAGCTCTTGGCCTTAGGAGCTCAAAATTTAGTGGGAAAGACTGATGGGTACCCAAGTTCCTCAATGCCATAAGATGAGTAAAACAATAGAAGTTAAGTACAAAGAAAGGGAGTCGCACAGAATGCTGAACTCTATCTAAAGGAGCTAACAGAAGCTTCACAAAGAAAGCAGCCATTTAGTGGCTTTGAAGAGTGAAATTGAGTGCTTCCTATTACACAGCTAACTTGAACTGTCACACACAAAAAAAGACATAAGCTCCCCTGGGCTCTCAAGGGAATTGTGCTGGCAAAACAGATCCACACCCAGTTGATTTAGTCCCACTAATGGGAACTTTGTGCCATAGGGAACCCTTTGTAGAGAACAATTCCCCTAGCAAGTGATAAAGACCTGGGAACCCAGGTGAGGAAGTAGTCAGGAGTTGAGAATAGCCAGGAGCCCAGAGATAGTCCACACCACAAAAGTACGTTTTATGTGTTGGACAAATATAACACATCTAATTTGGGCTTGTGGTCACCAGCAAGGTCAGTGGCCAGGATCCTATCCATGGCTCAGAGATAGCATTCCCATGGAACATGTTCAGGGTCTGTGCTGTGCTGTACCTTTAGCAGGTATTAAGACCAGTATCATAACATTTGACTTATCTCCTATGCCAGGCTACATTCACTTGCTCCATAAGGAAATAAGATATCTGCCTAACAGTCAGAGAAACAGACATCATCATTCTTGGGTAATTCCCTTCATCTATGTGGTTCAGTTTACCTGCAGGGCAAACATGACTGATAGTGTCTGCTGCCTGCCTATTAATCCTAATAACCTACCTGAGATGTCACCTGGAAAGCTGTAGCTCCACAACAGATTTTATCAAATGCTTGGCCGCCAAGGAGTTCATAGCTATAATGAGTTTACATCAGATAGAACAGTGCTAGGAAAATAACAAAAGTGGCCATGATAACATTTATTGTATTGTTAAATGCAGCATGGATATGAAGATGGATGATTGAATGCTAGCTTTGACTCTGCCATTTTCTGGCCATAAGTGGGAGCCATGGGTGACTCAGCCTCAGTATCCTTTTATAGCTAATGAGCATGAGGTTACCTACCTTATAGAGTTGTTATGAGAATGAAACAACATAATAGACATGAAAATATTTTTTATGTTATACGATGCTATAGAAATGTTGGCTGTTATTACTGTTAGCAATAATATTCCATTGTACTCAGAAAAAATTGTATCCCATTATAATTACAACCCCAAATCCTGATTACTTGTGTGAGGCCCACATTACTTCTTTTTTTTTTTTTTTTTTGGCGGGTTTTTTTTTTTTTTTTTTTTTTTTTTTTTTTTTTGTGTGTTTTTTGTTTCTCCCAACCTCCGCCTCCTGGGTTCAGGCAATTCTCCTGCCTCCCGAGTAGCTGGGACTACAGGCGCATGCCACCATGCCCAGCTATTTTTTGTGTTTTTTAGTAGAGACGGGGTTACACCATGTTGGCCAGGATGGCCTTGATCTCTTGACCTCGTGATCCACCCGCATCGGCCTCCCAATGTGCTGGAATTACAGGTGTGAGCCACTGTGTCCAGCCCACATTACTTCTTTACATAAGAAACAATCACATTAAGGTAGGATTAATTTAAAAGTAAGTTGCTTCAGAACATATAGACTGATAGGACCTTGGTTGGACCAGAACCACTCCCTTACTATCACAAATGAACCCAAAAACACATAGTCAAAGCCTAAATTAGGTTTCGCAGGGAAATATCTTAAGATCTGGGGCAAGTTGTCAACATCTCCCAGTAGAAGCTGGTTCCTTAGTTACCTCCCAAGGAACTGGCATCTGGTGATGGGAACAAAGACATACATCAAATACCATAATTTAAGGCATAAAGTATTAAGGCCATTAGCTTGACACAGGTAGAGGGTGAGGGAGGCATAGAAAAGACAAAGATCACCACTATCTGGATAGAAGAATCAAAGAAGCCTTCCTGAAAGAGTAACTTTTAAACTGGGCTTTGCAATGAGCACAGATTACCAGTTTGTTATGGTAGAAAGACCATGGACTCTTGGTTCAGCAACTAACCAGTTGTTGACCCTGGTCAAACAACAGCCTCTACCTCTGAGCCTGTTTTCTCATCTGTAAGGTAGGATACAGCTACTAACTGGGAAATATTACTGTTAGGGATAAATTAATAAACAAATATTTGTTCCAACTGTAGACAAAAAGCTTTCATTTCCACTTAATACTTCTGCCCCCCAGTAACTTCAACTTATGTTTCTAAAAACTAAAGGTGGCACTTCAACCAGGGGGTATTTATGGAACATGTCATATGAGTCCAATAGAATGCTGAAAGCAATTTGAGTATCACAGACTTGCAGTATTTGTTAAATTCTAAGATGCCTTTAAGCATAAAAAGTACTGCTGATTTGATCACTTTTGGGCTTGGGGGATATAACATCATATGAACATATCACTTGTAAGATCCTTATTGATTTCAGAAAAATTAAATTTGAAAAAGTATGTTTTTGAATGTGAAGACTCATGGTCTATGATATGGCCTTTCCTCAAAAAGTAAGCAGTCCAGCTGGCAGAATAAGACTACATGGATGAAAAAATTAAAAAAACAAAAAAGCCAAGCAAAAACACAGCCAAATAATGCAGACAAATTCCCAAAGATCTCAGTCCATCTTTCCTGTTGTTAGAGCACTTGGAGATGTGCACAAGGGTCTTACTCTTATATGCTTACAACCCATAACCGTAGGCCATGTGTTCAGACATTCTTGACCAGGCCTAAAGATTCCTGGAGACAACCACCATTAGGTAGGCTTCAGAATTGCAAGTGCACGTTCAAGTCAAACCAATCCAATTTTGACTTTCCCTAAGCATCTACTCTGGGCACACTGTTGTGCCGAGTGCCATGGGAAGATCCAATCCCTTGCTCATTCCTACTGTCCCCTCACAGCCCCTGGTAGAGCACGCAGCACACAGTCAATGTGACTATTGTTTTCCAGACCTAGCTGAACGGATCCTATTATGCAAGTGAGGTCCAAATTCTTATGCAAATGAAACAGAACCAGTCAATCATTAGAGAATAGTCTGCATCAGTGCTTCTCAAAATGCCTATGGTAAAAAACCAGGTTTTTATTTTCAATCTGTGGCCAACTGATGCTTTTGTAAAACACAAAATTACATGCTTGGATGCCATAGTGATGTCAAATTGCTATAAAATGTCTCAACCTTCATTCTCAACTTTGGTACTTATCTCAGCAAGGACCCATGATGGTTTGTAAACTGACACCAGTATGCAGACCACACTGGGAGGAGCATCAGTCAATATAATTCCCAAAACCTCACTATCTGAAAATCTCAGAACGATTGGGAAAAGCAATTGTCAAGTTTCATAAAGCACAAAATAATCATGATGCTAAGAATGTTGGCTGGGCGCAGTGGCTCACACTTGTAATCCCAGCACTTTGGGAGGCTGAGGTGGGTGGATCACATAAGATCAGGAGTTCGAGATCAACCTGACCAACATAGAGAAACCCTGTCTCTACTAAAAATACAAAATTAGCTGGGTGCGGTGGTGGGTGCCTGTAATCCCAGCCACTTGGGAAGCTGAGGCAGGAGAATTGCTTGAACCTGGGTGGCAGAGGTTGTGGTGAGCTGAGATCGCGCCATTGCACTCCAGCCTGGGCAATAAGAGCAAAACTTCATCTCAAAAAAAGAAAAAAGAATATCATTTTTCAAGTGCTTCTTATGTGAAAGGCACCATTGATGATTACAAACTCGTCTGATCCTGTATTTTCATTGAGGAGACTGGTTTGAATTGAGGAAAGCAACCAGTGCCCCTCTCAGTTCTCTTTGTCCATGGCTTAAATGGAGCAAGTGCAGGTGTCACTGGCAATAGAACACATGGGGCTCCAGAAGTCAGGCAGCTCTGGGTTAGTCCCTGTGATTCTATATACCATCGATATGAATTAGGGCAAGCAACCCCCATCTCACAGAGCCTTGATTTTTCTCACCTGGATATATGGACCTCTGTTACTTATGATTACTGTTTGAGATGTATGATGGATTGCTATGGTGTCAATGTGGCCATGAGGCAGTCGAGTGGCTTGTCATAGATTCCAGGGAGAAATAGCAGCAGAGAGAAAAGTTCTGATGAGGCTCTTAGAGTAGAAAAAGGCCTCAAAGTCTCTCTAATAAAGAACAGCTGAGGGACAAGAGAAGCATGGCCTGGAAGAGAAGCAATTCAGAAGGACAACAGAGCTGCCTTCATTTAAAAGAGCTGTTACATGGGAATGAGCATGGCCTTTTCTGGTCCCAAAGCCAAGGAAACAAAGCCAATATGAAAAAATTATAGGGAGAAAGATTTCTGTACAAAGGAAGAAGTTTCTGGCATCCAGAGTGTTCCAAAGATGGAAGGGACTAGCTGGATTGGACTGAGCTGCTGCTGGTGTGTGAAGCCTGTGTCCTCTTGTCAGGAAGTCTGTAGTGGGTGACAGTAGCAGGAGATCAAAGACTGGGCTCAGTTGTCTCCAGGTATTTTCTGGACCTACCTCTAAAAATTCAAGAAGCAACTTTCCCGCTGTGGGAAGAGCCTACTCAGCCTTTTGTTGGCTTGGGCATATAAGGTAGTAGAGCTAGGCAGATGTCAATAAGTCAATCAGAACTACTAAAAATGGCAGAGTGGGTGCCGAAAAGTGGCCCTAAATCCCTTTTATTTGTCTAGCCTTGTACAGTATGTGAACCATCTTCACACATTGCCTCACCCCACTCTGGGAGGTTTTACAGATATGAAGCAAAGGCTCAGAAAAGTTCCTAGTTCAGCAAAGAACTCACACCCAGAAAATTAGAGACCCAGGGCTCCAACCAAATAGTCTGATTCTCAATCCCAATCTTTTCCCACTGCCTTCTCCCTGAGCTTCCATTCATCCCTTTGTGAGACTCAGTGTCCTTATCCCAGGTAATCATACCCACCACAACGCTTAGGCTGCTTGTGAAGGTCAGAGGTGCAAAAGTATTTGGAAATGCTTTGAACAATTGGAATAATTTCTTTCTTTCCTTCCCTGCCTCCCTCTCTCTTCCTTCCTTCTCTCTTTCCCCCCTTCTTTCCCCCTTCCCTCCTTCCTCCCTCAATCCCTCACTTCCTCCTTCCCTTCTTCCTTCCATTCCTTCATTCTCTCTTCCCTCCTTCCTCATCTCCCTTCCTTTCTTCTTCCTTCCTTTCTCCTTTCCTCCATCCCTCCCTTCCTCCCTCTCTCCCTCCTTCTTTTTTCCTTTATTTCTTAAATGTTTACTGAACAGATTTAATGTTCCAGGAACTATGACAATTAGCTAGTATGCTAAGATGAATAATAAATAACCTTCATCTTCAGGGATCTACCAGTCTGGCTGGGGGATACAGACATGATCAAGAGAAAATCATGAAGTGTGACAATAGTCAAAATATAAATGTGTATAAGGAAGATTGTATAGAGGTAGGGGTGATTAATTCAGGTCGAGGAGTGGAATGGCTAGCGGAGGCTTCCCAGAGAAGGTGACATGTGAACTAATCTTGAAAGGAAGACTTGCAGCTTAGCGGGCAGGTGGTATTGGAAAGGTTTCGGTCAGGAGAGAGAGGCTACTTCAGGAAAAGAAAGGAACATTCACTAAACCATGAAGATTTAGAACAGCATGGTATATTCAGGGGCCTGGAAGTAGTGCAGTAGAACTGGGGGTCAGGTAAGCACCAGGAGCGGTGAGAGGCAGGACTAGAGAGGCCAGTGGCAGTGGGGAGACAATGCCAGCTTACAGAGCTGTGATTTTATCTTGAGTGAAATGAGGAATTTCTAAAGTGATTCAGTCAGCGGAGAGACATAGTAGGGGTTTTAGAAGTAGTACTTGGGTATAGAGCGTAGAATATCACTGGTCATCAGAGAAATGCAAATCAAAACTACATTGAGATACCATCTCATGCCAGTTAGAATGGCGATCATTAAAAAATCTGGAGACAACAGATGCTGGAGAGGATGTGGAGAAATAGGAACACTTTTGCACTGTTGGTGGGAGTGTAAATTAGTTCAACCATTGTGGAAGACAGTGTGGCGATTCCTCAAGGACCTAGAAATAGAAATTCCATTTGACCCAGCAATCCCATTACTGGGTATATATCCAAAGGATTACAAATCGTTCTACTATAAGGACACGTCCACACGAATGTTCATTGCAGCACTGTTTACAATAGCAAAGACCTGGAACCAACCCAAATGCCCATCGATGATAGACTGGACAGGGAAAATGTGGCACATATACACCATGGAATATTATGCAGCCATCAAAAATGATGAGTTTGTGTCCTTTGTAGGGACATGGATGAACCTGGAAACCATCATTCTCAGCAAACTGACAGAAGAGCAGAAGATCAAACACCGCATGTTCTCACTCACAGGCGGGTGTTGAACAATGAGAACACATGGACACCGGGAGGCGAGCACTACACACTGGGGTCAGTTGGGGGGAAATAGGGGAGGGACGGTGGGTGGTGGGGAGCTGGGGAGAGATAGCAAGGGGAGAGATGCCAGATGTAGGTGATGGGGAGGAAAGCAGCAAATCACACTGCCATGTGTGTACCGATGCAACAATCTTGCATGTTCTTCACATGTACCCCAAAACCTAAAATGCAATAAAATAAATGGAAAAAAAAAAGAATACATAAGAGGGGAGAGACTTGTGATTCTCTTTCCTCCTTTTCCATGCCCCAGATACATCCTCAGCACTTTTCTGCCCTGTTGTTGCAAACTGCTTCTTCTGGGCTCCCTTGAGCTAGGCTCTGGGTCCATCCAATGGGAAGTACCAACAGGGGGAAGGCAAGTAGAGGGTGCATTGTGTGATTTCTCCCTGCTCTGTCCCTGTTGCCACATGGACTCTCTAGCTATGCACCACTGAGCAGCCCTTCCTCCACAGTTTCACTTCTCACTGGGCTTCAATATCTGTTTCTTCCCCTTGTCCCTTTGGTTATAGAGGTGATAATAGCTTCCAACCGTTGCTAGTCTCTAGGTGCCTCAACATCCCTTGCTTATTTCACTAACCCTGCCCCACCCCTCTAAGCAGTTCCTTCATTAATGTTTCTTCATTTGAACTATGTGAGGTGAATTCTGCTTCCTGCCATTTCCCTATAGGTCATGGTCAAGGTTGGATTGAAGCCTGGAGAGAGGCAGAATCATTGCAGTAACCTGAGAGTCGACACAGAAGTAGTAGGGGTGAAAAAGAGGCAGCAGAATGCAGAATCTTTCCAAAGAAGAGACAACTGATCTTGATTTCAGCTTCTGCGAGGTTTGCAGGAGAGAGAAGGTCCTGAGAGGTTTCTGACTTGGTGGGACATTCCCCAAAATGGAGAATTCAGGAGATGAAGCAGGTTCTGGTGGATTGATGAGATTAATTTTGAGCAGCTGAGTTTGAGGCAACTTTGGGCCATCGGGAGATGTCCAGGAGGCAAATGGATCAAAGGATCTGGTGTAAAGATTTAGCCAAACCACCAACATAAAGAGCTAATAGCTAAGGTTCATGGACAACGGAGAAGTGTACTAAACTTGCCACAAATTCTCCCCTTGGTTCCATATTAATAATTATTGATATGAAAATAAGTAGAGTTATAATGACCCAAGATTTCACAGAAAACTCTGTTCAGATGCGCCTGTTTTGTGCCACGATTAATTACCCCCCTCTTAAAGACGTAGGGGTTTGTTTTTCAAATCCATGATTTTCCCTGGTGTTCCATTTAGTCATTCCTATTTTTCACCACCAGATTGTTTGCTGGGGAAAAGAACAAAAACAGCAACAGATGTCTTTGTTTTGGGGTTTTGCAAAACTCCCTGGTTAAGATAACACTTTCAATTAAAGAAATTATATCATCCAAATACCATATGCCTATAAGCCTGCAATTGCAAAAATCACCTGCTTTCTGAAATTGTTTGAAGAGTCTCTTTAACCACCACTCAAAAGCTTAGTTGGGCATCTACATAGGTCCCTCTCTTCTTTCCTGTGGATTCGGAAAGCTTCAGTTCAGAAAGCTGGTCAAGAGGGGCATCTTCTGATTTGTTCTCAGAGCTCTGCAGACACTCATCACCAAGTTCTGAGTCTTCATGTGCACCTCCCCCAACACATACACACACATATGTGTATGCCAGGTCCTAATGAACAATGAATAAAACAGGCTACACACAAACAGGCGTGTGTAGCCTGTGTTTTATTCATTGTTCATTAGGACCTGGCATATTTTAGACGCCAAACAACTGTGGAATAAATCAACTAATTTCTTCTTTCCTTTCTTCCTCTCTCTTTCTTTCTTCTATAGCTTCACATTTCCTAAAAGACGTCTGTGCCACGTGGTTGCTAAGCACTGAGAGCACAAAGGTAATTAAGCAGATTCCCTGTCCTCAGCACACCCATAGTCTAGTAGAGAGATTATTAAGCAGAAGGAGAATGCTAATTCCAGGTTTCTTAAGAGAAAGAACCAGGCTTCATTCCCTTTGTGGTCCATTTTTGCACAGTGCCAGGAACTCTATAGAGATTCGGTAAATGTTTGCTGAATGAAATGTTTGTTGAATGAAGTATGCCTTACCCAGATAAGCAAGCCCTATACTGCAGAAGCACAGGAAAATCATGCTAAAAATCTGAGTGGGAGTGAACAGAAGAGGATTCATTGAGCAGGTGGTATGTGCCCTGAGAGCTGAAAAGGGCTGGGGGAAGGCAGGAGAGCAGGGCCTGCTGGGCTGGAAGAAGCACTTCCATCAAAGCACAGAGGTGTGACTGTGCGTAGGAAGACACCATGAACTGTGAGTGATCCAATTTGGCCACTACATCAGGTGGGAGGAGGACATGTGAGCTGAACCCCAATGTAGAGAGTTTTTAAGGCCTGCTTTGAAGAGTGGGCTTTGTGAGACATTGGGGAAACACTGCAGGCTGTGACAAACATGAGGTGGCATCTAGTCCAACTCAAGCCTGCTGTGATAGACTCACACACCCTGTCCTGTGTTGTGAACATTAGGTAAGAGTCTGATCTTTCTTATTTGACTGCAGTCAATTTCAGAGTGGGAATTTGAATTTGGTATTTATGGAATATGCAGCTGGATATTTTTTCTGCCCATCCAGATCCACTGTCTGCACTTTTCTATACAGCTCTGTGCCCCTGGAGGCTGACCAGGCAGAGGACATCAGGGGCTCCCTTGTCTCCAGTCTCCAGTTGGTTTTGGCCAATGGGTGCCACCAGCAGGAGATCAGAACTGAAAGGAAAGTGAGGTTAGGGTATTTCCTCTCCTGGCTCCTTTTCTGTCAGGTTGCAGTGGGTTAGCTGTATTTCTTTACCAAAGGCCACAGCTCTTGAAAGGCTACAACCCTATCTATGTGGCTACTTTCTCCTGGTTCCACGACCATGCTTTCCCCTCACCCTTTCAGGCCTGGGGAAGACAACAGTGCCCTTCTGTTGCTAGCCGTGAGATCTAGCATGATCCTTCATTTCTTTCTCTATGCCTGTAACTCTTTCAACAACTATTCCCCTCAAACTACCTGGTTTGAGTGTTCTAAGACTTATCCGAGCACCTTGTATATACCAAGTACACTCTAAAGTGCTTTTCATACATTTATTAATGTAATCCTCTCAAAGTATCAAAAATTTGAATTTCAAAAATTTTAGGTAATTGGTAAAGACCGTCTTCTACAAGTTAGGATACCCCCATTTTAGAATAGTTTCTAGCACGTGATAGCTCCTTGACTGAATGTGTGAGTGAACACAAGATTGTGCATACTAAATACTAATATGAGTGTTAGAGATCGCAAGAGCTTTTGGAATTCAGTGGTAGTAGGAGCAGCTTTGGAGTCAGAAAAGCAAAAGCAAAATCCTAACTCTACTACTGACCACTTCTCTGAGCCTTAATTCCTTACGTGGAAATTTGCATGACAATTCCTACTACATAAGGTGGTTGTAAGAATTAAACAAGATAATATTCCTACAGTACCCAGGATAGAACAGTGCTTTATAAATGGTAGGCTTAGTTACACACACTCTGATTAATAGTCACAGCAGTGTTGAAAACCCACATGAACAGACAGCCTCAATGAATATTCTTTTCTTCTCTAAATTATTGCTCCAAAACACAAATACATACAAACATACATGCAGTTCCTTGTTGGAGAAATTAAGTTGCCAGTGCTTGAGGCTTCCTGTTCATACTGTTCCTGCTTCTTTTACTTGGCCATCTCAAAAGCTTCATGGTTGGGCCAGGCATGGTGGATCATGCTTGTAATCCAGCACTTTGGGAGGCCAAGGCGGGCGGATCACTTGAGGTCAGGAGTTTGAGACCAGCCTGGCTAACACAGTGAAACCCAGCCTCTACTAAAAATACAAAAATTAGCTGGGTGTGGTGGCAGACACCTGTAATTCCAGCTAATCAAGAAGCTAAGGCAGAAGAATCACTTGAACCTCGGAGACAGAGTGAATTAGTCTGTTTCCACACTGCTTATAAAGACATACCAGAGACTGGGAAGAAAAAGAGGTTTAATTGGACTTACAGTTCCACATGGCTGGGGAGGCCTCAGAATCTTGGCAGGAGGTCAAAGGCACTTCTTACATGGTGGCAGAAAGAGAAAAGGAGAAAGAAGCAAAATCAGAAACCCCTGATAAACCCGTCAGATCCATGAGACTTAGTCACTATCATGAGAATAGCATGGAAAGACTGGACCCCATGATTCAGTTACCTCCCCTTGGGTCCCTCCCACAACATGTGGGAATTTTGAGAGACACAATTCAAGTTGAGATTTGAATGGGGACACAGCCAAACCATATCGTGGAAGTTGCAGTGAGCCGAGATCAAACCACTGCATTCCAGCCTGGGCGACAAAGCAAGACTCCAGCTAAAAAAAAAAAAAAAAAAAAGAAAAAGACATATTTGAAAGCTACCGTGTACCAGTCACCAGTCACTTTCATATTCTCTCATATTTCATTTTCACAAGAACACACAACACATAGAATTCCTGTCTATGTGATGAACTTGGTGAAGTTCAGAGACGGTAAGTATTTTGCTCAAGGTCATACAGCTCGTACGGAGTGCAATCAGGATTTGAGCTCAGGTGTTCCAGTGCCTGAGTCATATTCAGCCTTCCCCATGCCTTGCTGTGGGGTCTAAGCCACCTCCCGCAGCCAGGTGGATTCCCTCATCTTTCACTTCACTGGATGCTTATCTGCCTTCCTTTCTAAGCTCAAACATCTTCAACTGGAAGCAGCCAACCATTCCAAGACACATGATAATTACTCACTTAGGAGTGAGCCACAGGTCTTTCCTGCTTGGCTTTGACAGCTCTTCTCTTCTAATTGTTTCCAGGGGAGAAACTGCACGTTAACAAAATTCCAATAAGAATACGGTGGTGACAAAGCAGGGAGAAAGCACAAACAATAGGAGGAAATGTTGAAAGATTCCCTTTCATCTCCTAACGGCAGTCTGAGGCTGGACACGTCCACTCCTGGGAATAGAATCCAAGGGCAAAAGTCCCTCGCGATGAGCCCACATTTTAGGAGTGCACGGTTACTTTTCCTTCCGTTTTTTAAAAATATTTTTCTAACCAGGTCTCCGGAATTGAATATAAACACTGCCAGTGTTGTTTCATCCTTTCCAAACAGCATTCCACTCCCCAGCTGCTAACGCCCCTGTTGAGAACTTGAGTGTCTAGATAAATGGGCCCATGCCTTTGAAATCTTGGGAAAGAGAGGTGAGACATAACAAAACACACAAGCTCTGTTCTGATTCTGCTTCTATCCTCAGAGTGCCTCTGTGAGGGCGAGCCTGAGGGGAAAATAGGACGGAAGCTCAGATTTGATCTTCACTTACCCTAAGCCTCAGCTGAGCTTAGAAAATGAGGCAAATGAGAAGAAAGTGAAATTGGACAGAAAGCCTTGCTTTTGAGTCCTGGCTCCCGCATGTATCAGCAAATGACTCACCACGTCTAAGCCTCAGTGTCTTCAGCAATGCCGTGGGGACAACATCTACCCCTCACGGCTATTGCAGAGATTCAAAAGATACTCTGTTCCCGTGGTATGGTGCCCAGGCTGGTCTCTTTGGGGCTCAGGCTGGCACTGGTTGATAGATGTGGCCACCCCATCCCTCCCCCTGCAGCTTTTTCTAAGAGGAGACGGAAGCTTCCGTGCGAGCACTTTGAAGCAGCTGCCTACTGATCTGAAGCCTCCTTAAGCGGAGCCCTTGGGATGCACAGCTGCACTCAGAGACAGAGGTTTCACAGTTCAGACTACAAAATCTTCAACAATTCAGTGTGTTCACCACTCTCTTCTTCATTTACCACACAGAAGGCAGGGGCAGAGAGGAATGGGGAAGGGAGGAGCCAGTGTGCAGACAGGAGCTGGGGACACCAGTCTGGCTAACGAGTTGGTTGAGCCTATCTTATCAGAAGATCCTTGAAGAAGGATTGTTGAACAACATGGGATCAGACAAATAGCAGTATAGCAGCCAGGCAGACAGAGAGGAGCCAGAGCCCCACATAGCCTAAAAAAGAGCAAAAAGCAGTTTATGTATTTATGTAACAAATTTTTTTAGTACCAACTACATACCAGATGCCAAGCTAGCTAGAGATGGTGTATGTATCTCTGAGTGAGACTATAAGGACCCCAGTTTTCCTAGAGCTTATATTTTTGTTGGTCTGGAATCAAGTAATTAGTAGTTGTGTACCCTCAAGCATGTCATTCTACCGCATGGAACCTCAGTTTTCTCACCTATAAAATGAGACTAATACCTACCACCAGGGCTGACACCATAGGTATTACTGAAGGACTTATGATTCTTTGAAGATTGTTTAACATTCATTAAGAAGAGAATGTACTGGATGAGGGAAGAGCTGAGAGGACAGGCACGGCAGGTCCAGGAGCTGGAGTTGTGCAGGGCACACCCTCACAAGCACACCTGGTGCCCCAGGATGGCAGCATCCCAGTATACACTCCACTCAGCTCAGCAGAAACAAGTCCTATGATCATCTCAATCCGCCCTCCATGGAAGACAGTTTAGCCACGTGCGGCTCATTCCTTCCCCCCAGGCAGTTTATCTAACTTTCTTCCAGCCACATACATTGTTCTGTCTCAGAACTCTTCAAATATGTCTCTTATTTCCAATGATACTTAATCACCTTTGAATGTTGGTGGACTGAGTTCCTGTTCAACTGGCCAAACCATACCATAACCCAGCTCGGTTTACTTCCAGGATTTGAAGGGTTAAATGAAAAAGAATACGTAACACAGCACCTGGCAGGCAGGACCCACTTAAGAGGAGCTGGTCCTCATAATCTCCATCACCCTCACCACAAAGCTGTTGGAGAAGTAAATGAGGTGATACAGAGAGGGGGTGGTATCCAGACAATGCTCTATAGATCCCAGTGAGTATTATTATTGTCCATTTTATCAGTGGCAGCAGCAAGAAAGGCCAAACAATCAGCAAACTAGATAGCTAATGGTCTGAAACTACAGAACAAACTAAGGAAAGCAGAGTAAAGGATGACCAGAAACACCCCATGGTTTGCAACCTTCTGGACAAAGACATGCCTGCCCCTCTGGTCCTGCACAGATTCTGAAGGAAACCCCTCCCTCTCCCCCATTCTCTCCCAGCTCCCCAGTCCCCACCCCAGCTTCCGCCACCCAGCCAACATTATTTTCTCGGCCCCTTTAAATTGGAGGCTTTTAGGGCCATATCCTGCCATCAATTTGGGGGCTGACTTCAATGAACGTTCTGTGCAGGGCGGGAGAGGGGCAGGATACAGCTTTCTCCTGGCGGGCCCTGATACAATAGGGTTTTCTACTGAGATCAATGGATTAATTGCAAACGCTCCATTTGGGGCCATAAGGAGGTGCATTGTTTTCCCACAGTCGGCTGGCTGTCAGGGCTAGGCTTGCCAAACTTCATTTTTGAAAAGTCAGGGAAAACAATTTTGTGAAAAAGGGGTAGGGGTGGAGGGGTACAGCACAGTAATTTTGATCATTTCACTAAAGGTCAATAACAATTATAGCGAAAATTCAGAAGGCACATTTGTTCTCTGACTGAGGCCCTCTCTGGAAAATTCCATCCCGAAACAATTTGCTTTCTCTCTTCCAGTCCTCCCCTCCTCCACAAGGCTCTCTCTCCACCAACGCCCCAGCCCACTCAGAACTACCCCGTCCTCTGGCTCCTCCCCCCACATCAGAAACTCTCTCCCCTGGAAACAGCCTTCTAGGTTGAGAAGGAGAAGCGACCAGGGAATTCCGTTCCTTTCCCCTGGGAAGTTGAGATGGGTACAGTGGCATCATTCCTTTCTCCCTGGAGTTGTGGAAGTGTTTACCTGGTGATGGAAATGGCCTGAGCATAGGGGAATCAAAGTCCTACATCTAATGACTAATAGTTGATACTTGGGAAAATTCAACTCTGAACATTCACAGTGTCATCTATAAAACGGGAAGAGTAATCTGGACCTTGTGAGATTACTGTGAAGATGAAATGAGAAGATTGAGAGGCCATCTGAACTGACACACTGCTTGCACACCATCAAGACCACGACTGTTGGCCTGACATTCAAAGTCCTCCACTTTCTGCCCTCCTCCGCCCTTTCCAGCCTTATTTCCCACTCCTTCCTCCCTCCCTCTCTTTTCTGTGCATAACCTGTCCTTTCTCTATCCTACCCGCTGTTCTAACTCTGAACTCCGAAATGCACATGACACCCTACCCATCCTAAGACTAAGTTTAACTGTCAACTTATCCAAAAACTTGAATTCTTTCAGCTATGATGAATTCTCTCCTCGACACTTAGCACCTTGCTTCTTCCATGCCTTCAACACTCCATATTCTACTTAGCTGTAGTTCTCCCAGTCACACACTGATTCATTGAACACTTAGAATTGTAATTCAGAGCCCAGCCCTGGGGTCAAGGGTGCCTGAATTTGAAACTCAACTCTACTTCTTGCTTGCTGTGGGATCTTAGCTTTTCTGTGCCTCAGTTTCCTCATTTGTAAAATGGGAATAATAATTATAACTGTCTCAGAGGTAGTTAATATGAGATACTATACGTAAAATCCTTCAAAGGATGCTTGGTACATTGTGAGTGCTCAGCAATATTGGGTAGTATTATTATTAAATACCTAGTCTGTTTCAGGGCCTAAGAATACAATGATGGATAAGACAGGCTTTTCTTCGACAAATACTTCTTAAGTGGCTTCTATATGGCAGGGATTTCTACTACTTCTAGGGTGAAGAAAAAAGGAGTAGAGATGGATAATAAACAGAAAAAAATAGATAAGAAAAATATCATCTTGTAAAAAGTGCTATATTGCTAATTACAGTAGATTTAAGTGATGGAGCATAGGTGAAGGGCTTTTTTAGACAGAAGGCTGAGAAAGCCTCTTTGAGGAGGTGGCTTTTAGGCTACATGAACTAACCCTTAGCTCCCACTTCCTCTAAAGGTGAGCAAGAGCTCCTGCAAGGGAGTGGTATAAGTGCTGGCTAGGGATATAGGGGTCGTGATGTGAATAGAATCAGGTAATATCTTCACTGGATAGCAAACACCCTTGTATTCTCTGGAAGGAGCTGAAAGGTATGAGCGTCACAGCTTTGGGACCAGGTGAAGTTGGATTTGTGTCCCAGCGGTACAACTCCCCAGTCTTTGAGCCTCACATTTCTCTTCTATACAGTGGAGCCAATGACACTTCTTTCCCGTGTGTTAGAAACACCACATAAGAAGATGTAGGTAAAGTGACTCTACAAGGTAGGAATTCCATGAATTCCCCTCCCCACCACATCAGAGAGCCCTGAGGCTGAGAACTGCATGTCTGTACTCATTACTATATTAAAAACGTAAAGAAAAAAATGGAATATTCTACTGACTACTTGTTCATTTCCCACTGAAATGCCATAAAATGTTTTTTCAAGGGATACAAAATAGGAGGAAAAGGAAGGATCCTTTTTTTAAAAAAAAAATTATCTCTTCTCCCTTGCCCTAAAAAAAAAAAAATGGTTTCTAGAACATCAAAAGCCCCTCAAAGAATCAACAATATTTTTTGATGATGGAAGTATGAATAATCAAACATATGGATTGCATTTCCTTAAATTATACAGTACCTAAAAACCAGAAGGGAAAAGAGGGTGCTGGTAAAAATGTTTTTTCCATTTTATTAAAACCTCAAATTCTGAAAAATACTTTCATGACTACTATTACTACACACACACACACACACACACACACACACACACAGAGTCACAAACACACACATACACACACATTTTTCACTATCCAACTTTCAAGAAAAAGAATGATCACAATGAGCATTTTCTCCCTGCTCAAAGTGTTGTCCTGGCCAGCTCTAATTCTCCAACACCAGCCTCATTCATAGAAATTAGGGGACCATAAATTAGTTTGACTCCCAAGCTCTGCTAACATGCCAGTTGTGTGGCCTTATGCAAGTCACTTAAATTCTCCAAGTTTGGGCTTTCTCTGTTGTAAATAGGAATAATAGTCCAGACTTCACAAATGGTGGTGAGAATCAAATAGAATAAGAGACACTGTTTGAACATACCTTGTAAATTGCAATGTCAAGCTCATGTGAGAGATGGAAATGCCTCCAGGAAGCTATCCCTTCCTGGATAGCGATGCTGGCAATGGTTAAAGAGGCCAACTGCCCACCTTCAAACTCCCACTCTGCCTATTATAAGTTAGGTGTTTCTGGGCAGATAACTAGCTACTCTATGCCCATTTACTTATTTGAAAAACGGGTTATTGCTAACAATAATGGTACTACATCACACAGTGGTAATGAGGATTAAATAAGTAAATATTTAAAAGTAGTTAGGATAGTGTCAGTGTTTGTTCTGAAG
Source organism: Cebus imitator (assembly GCF_001604975.1). Classification (NCBI taxonomy): domain Eukaryota; kingdom Metazoa; phylum Chordata; class Mammalia; order Primates; family Cebidae; genus Cebus; species Cebus imitator. The sequence continues at coordinate 4,120,047 of NW_016107478.1, read as the reverse complement.
GAGTGAACGTGAGAAGAAGAAATGAAGGGAGGAAGGAAGAGGGAGGGGAAGGAGGGAGGGAGGAAAGAAATGTCCCACTAGAGATCCCCTGTGCTGGAAATTCAACCATTTAGTCCTTGGTATTAAGTATTATCTTTTCCAAGACTCCTTTCTGAAAATGCAAATGCTCATAAAAGGCATGGCATAGCAATTCAAATTTAATGTGTATTTATTGAGCAACTACTGTATGCAAGGCAGTGTGTTGTGTCATTTAATCCTCTGATCCCTTGGAGAGTGGGAGTGGGGAAGGTAACACATGGAACCTAGAGGAAAAGGGGAGACAGAGGGAGAGAAAGAGACAGAAGAGCCATTTCCCCTACAGTGGCTTTGGCATTGCACGGACTTGGGTCCATATGTTGGTTCTGCCAGTTACCAACTCTATGACCTTGGACAGGCATTCACCACCTCAAGTTTTACCTTTAAAAAAATCAGGAAAATGACAATTACATTGTTGTGGGGATAAAATGAGATAATTGTGTACACATCTAATTTTTCTCCTCCCTACTCCACATTTTTGTGACATGCCTCCCTTGACTTCTATGCACTGGTTAGAAAGAAATTGCTAACGGCAGCAGCTAGGGGATTAAAGTCAGAACTCTCTGAAGAGGAAATCAGTTTGCCATTTTCTCTGTTCAGTAAAAGGCAATTTTGTGAAGAGTATGCTCCTCTAACTCATAGGAAAGCATTTCCTCCGTGTAACATCTCCAATCGATTTCAGCCGGCAATAACCAAGTGACTAACTCTTCCTCTGGGGGCAAAGAGCCAGACCTGGTGTTCAACTTCTCCCTCGCCTCCCAACTGCAGAGATGATTCTTGCTGGATACTGGTCCTTGGAGGAAATGGGAGAGAAATTCAGCTTCGTCTTTACCAGTTCAACTGATAAAGGAGGCAGGGAAAAGGCTAAGCAAGACAGACAGACTATAAACCCCTCCTCCTGGATCCTGGCAGATGCCAAAGGAAGACTCCGTGAGTGACTAATTCTGCAGCCTGGAGCCCAAAGGCTGTAGCCGGAGGTCGGTGCCAAGAAGGCAGGGGGTGCAGGAGAGGTGGGCGGCTCATGAGCCGGCCTCAACCGGATGGAGGACAGCTCAGTGTGAGTCAGGGGCTGGGCCTCTGCTCCAAGGGCTTCCTGCAGGCCACGTTCATTCAGATGGGCCTCCCATGAAGGGAGCTTTCCACTGCAGAGACTCAAGTGGCCTTTGCTGGGATAGTGTGTCATCGGTAGGCATTGCATGGGGATGATAGAAAAGTCCTGTGGTCCAAGCACAAGTCTGCACAAAAACAGAATACATAGTCAAGGCCGCAGGTATCAGGTCTGTGCCCAGGTTGTGGGCTGCCGAACTCCCACGCTGAAAATGACAAGAGCTGCCATTTACTGAGAGCTCACCTGGTCCTATCACCGTGCAAACTGCAAGCCAGCTCCAAAGCCCTTATATGCAACTACTAAACATTTTGATCTCCAGAGTATACAGTAGAGCTAGGAGAATATTAGGTAAGCCAGTTCTCCTCTCACTACCTCAGTTTCCCCATTGCAAAATTGGGATGATATCTGCCTACATTATGGGTTATTTTGAGAACTGCAGCACAGCAATTCAAAACCCAGACTGTTGAGTCAAAAAGATTTGGTTTCAAGTTCTGGGCAGAGCTGGGGCTCTGCCTCTGATTTGCCATGTGAGCTTGGACAAATTTCTTAGCCTCTGTGAGCTTCAGTTTCCTCAAGTTATGTGGATGGTTAAGAGAACTAACCTCAAAGCATTATGACAAAGATTAAATATGATAACATATGAACCTGCTTCCTCATCTGTAAACCAGAGAAAATAATACACATTTTTCTCACTGTTGTGAAGAGTAAATAACATTTTAAGATGGCTTATTAATATATTTCGTATTCAGTAGGTTCACGGTTAGTATTATTATCACTATTGCCATCAAATAAGCCATTATATGAAAAGTTATTAGTAAATTTTAATGGGCTGTTTTTGATAAAAGTGTATTGTTTGCTATGCTTAAGGCTTTAAATGTGGTGATTAGTATTTTGATTATAACTGCCATTCTCCTTGTATACTAGAATCTCTATATGGAGCAAGAGAGCAAAAAACGCACTTGATCTCTGTGAGTTCCTTTTCAGAAGTTTAGGTTACATTAGGATTTTTCACCTCAGACCTGTGGACTCAAAAAATCTGGGAAGTAGTAAAGGAAATGAGAGAGGGGTGCCTAGAGGTATTTTCAATATTCCAAAAGGTATGGGAAATCATATACTTGTCAATAATGTGACCTCCACAGACTTCCTGGCAGACGAAGTTTCTTGATACTTCAGGTTGAAATTGTAGTGGCTTGGCATGGCACCACGAGTTAACTGCTGTTCCCTAGACTCTATATCCAGCTGAAGTGTGGGTGATAGACAAGCTTTGTTAGTACCATGAGACTCTGGAGCCAGAGTCCCTGGCTCCCCACTTCTCAGCTGTGTAAACTGAGGCAGGATTTATAACCTCTCTGTGCCTCAGTCTCTTTAGCTGACAATACTGGATAACAGTATTGCTTCCCCATGGAGCTATCATAAAAAGCCAGATATATAAAGCATTTAGGACAGTGCCTGGTTCACAGTCATCACTCCATATGATGAACTCAGTTGTCATTGTCATTGCTATCAGATTTCAAGAAACACCTTCCCAGACTCAAACATGAATCATCAATGGTAACAATTGGAAGCATGTTCAGAGTGAGTTTCTGTGGTGGGGAAGAAAGAGAGCTCACATTTATTGGGTGCATATGAGGCACTCGGCGACATGGTACAGATGTCATCCTATTGGATTTGTCTCACCATGATGTAAAGTGATTGTCTTGCAAAGGAGGAACCAAGGCTCAGAGGGGCCCCCAAGTCACAAAACTAGCAAATGGAAGAACCAAGATTCCAATACAGCCCTTCTGTCCCCCACAACACAAATTCTTTGAATTATACCATGGAGATACCAGGAGCAAATTAAATTACAGAGGATAATTTTTTTTTTTTTTGACAGTTTCATTCTTATTGCCCAGGCTGGAGCACAATGGTGCGATCTTAGCTCACCACAACCTCTGCCTCCCAGGTTCAAGCGATTCTCTTGCCTCAGCCTTCCGAGTAGCTGGGATTACAGGTATGTGCCACTACACCTGGCTAATTTTGTATTTTCAGCAGAGACGGGGTTTCTCCATGTTGGTCAGGCTGGTCTCAAACTCCTGACTTCAGGTGATCCACCCACCTCGGCCTTCCAAAGTGTTGGGAGTACAGGCGTGAGTCACCGCGCCGGGCCCAGAGGGTAATTCTTAGACAAGAGCATGAAAGTCCTTAGTCTAGGGTTGCAGATGCTTGGTGAAATGGGGCATTCTTCTCCTCTTCTGATATTGGCAACACTGAGAAAACCTTCTGAGCCCTCTTTGGAGAAAAAGGAGTCAAAGAGTTCTCCCTCTCATGGTGGGCTCCACTTTCTCTTATTCATGGAATCCATACCCATATTTATGGCAGCAAGAGATTTAAACAGTTCTGAGGAGCCTTGGTTGAAAATCACATTTCTCATCCTGGCAGTGACAAAGAAGTAATTTTTGCTTCTCAATTCACTTGAATTGGTCATTTAATTAATGTATTCAACCCAAGACTTGAGAAGGTAGCAAGAAATAACTGCTATTTCTTCATACGCTTGCTCATCCACTTCAAACACACACTGAGCCCTTCTGTGTCCCAGGTTCCATGTTGGGTGTTAGGGACACAAAGTCGCTGGCATAAAGAGCTCTCCATCCATCAGGGGTGCAGACAAAGATACAAAAGGTGGCAATTGTCACTATAATGGAGGCAGCCACAAGTCCCTGAGCTCACAGGTGTCCGATCTTCCCTAGAGGAGTAGTGAGAGGGCCCTGGGAGGAGGTGTTGTCTTACAAAACCACCAGGGTTTGCTGAGGAGAGAAGAAAAGGAGAAACTGCCTCCTCAGTAGAGGAAACAGCATGGGGAAGCGCCTGATGGCATGAGGAGGCAGCAGTCAGATGAAGAAGGACCTTGAAAATGCCCTGCTCAGAAGCTGGGATTTTATCCTTGGAGCTATTAATGAACCTTAAGCAGGGGAATGGCATGATCATATTCTGCAAGTTTCACTTGTGTCATTTCCTGGTTTGACCCTTGGCATGTTTTATCAGTAATATTCATGAAGGTGTATGCCATCCAAGAGCTTTCGTCTATACTAAGAAATTAGATGACAATAATTATTAAAATAATAAAAATCTCATATTACAGTCGTATTGAAATTTCTTTCTTACTTAACAATGAAGTTCTAGAAGACAGACAAGATTTTGTTTACTAATGCTTTCCCAGTATCAACCACACACGACGCCAATACACAGGAGCTTTTCCTCAATAAACACGTAGCGAATGAATGAAGGAGCAAATGAAAGTTTGTTTCCACTGCTCAGTTTGCCAAGCACTTTCATACTCATTTAAATCTCTCAAAACTTCTGTGAGGTAGATAATTCCCCTCCTTGCCCTGCCCCATTTTGCACATAGAAAAACTTGGGCCAGAGAAGAAAGACGTTTCCAAGTGATACAGGGACAATGTAAGCCAACATGTATGTCAGGTGCCATGAGAAAGCACTCACTCTAGCTGGAGTGGCCAGGGAAGGCAGCCTTGAACCTAGACTTGAAATCTAGTGTGTGCTCTTGACACTCTCGACCCCCGTTCAACATCCCTCAATGCTGAAATTTCGCCTTATTCATTAATAACCCTCCATATCCATGGGTTCCACATCCTCAGATTTCACCAACCACAGATCAAAAATATTTAAAACAAACATAATAATAAATAATAAAACGACAATAAAAATAATACTTCTTTTTAAAAATGCAGTATAACAACTATTTACATAGCATTACATTGTCTTAGATATTGTAGGTAATCTAGAGATGCTTTAAGTACACAAGAGGATGTGTGTAGGTTATATGTAAATACCACACCAGTTTATATTAGATTAATATCAGGGACTGGAGCATACCCAGATTTTGGTATGTGTGGGGATCTTGGAACCAATCTTCTGTAGATACAGAGGGAAAATTGTAATTGGTATTTTTTATCGAGTATTTACTATGTCAGGCACTGTGCTGACAGGTTCACATGCATTATCTCATAGCTTCATATGAAAATTAGAGTAGCAAATACAGTCACCAGGTCTATTTAATGAATGAGGAATCTGAGGTTTGAGATACTACATAATTTGGCCATTTTTCCGCAATAAGCAAGCAAGGAGCTGGATTGAAATCCATATCTGTTTGACTCCAAAATATTTTTCTCACAAATGCAGGGCCAAGAGTGATAAACTGCATTTCAAAGGATCATCTGTGGGCCCAGAAATATGGCAAAAATGAATATAAATACCTTTTCTACCACTATTCCATTCCCACTCCACGGGGTTAGCATAAAATACACAGAGAGCTGGGAGAAGGAAGGGCAGTCTGCATCCGCTACATAGCATTAAATAATGAATAGGGCAATAGATGGGAAGTCAAGGTATCTTTGAAATAATTTCAATACATTACTTTTAAGCTGTGGACCTTGGTAAGCCAATTAACTTCTCTGCTATATAAGAAAGGGACCAGAATTGATACATTCTAAAATCATTTTAAACCTGAGTCTCCATGTCTCATCTAGACTTTTTTTTTAAGTTTAGTTGAGGCATTTCTTGCTTATATATTATGTCACAAGACTTGCTTAGACCACATCTTAGCAGTCTCATATTCCTTTCCGAGGAATTCTTAAGAGGTTTCTAATTGATGGCCAATGCTATATTAAAAAAAATAAAGAGGAGAGTAATGGTTTTCCCACCCTGGCCACAGGAAGAAAAAAAAGATAATAATAATCAAAATACTGCTCCTTTGTTAAAGAGGGTTAGAAACCTGACTTGATTCCAGGCACAGTGGCTCATGCCTATAATTCCAGCACTTAAGGAGGCCAAGGTGGGCAGATTACCTGAGGTCAGGAGTTTGAGACCCGCCTGGTTAACATGGTGAAACCCTGTCTCTACTAAAAAAAATACAAAAATCAGCCAGGAATTGTAGCACATCCCTGTAATCCCAGTTGGGAGGCTGAGGCAGGAGAATCGCTTAAACCTGGGAGGCGGAGTTTGCAGTCAGCCGAGGTCATGCCACTGCACTCCAGCCTGGGCAACAGAGTGAGACTCAGAAAATAATAATAATAAATGAAAGAAAACTGACTTGAACACAACCTTTTCACCCAGCTACCTGTGTGCCTGTGGCCACAGGGTCATTATATTTCTCCCATGGGGAGATTAGCACCATGGCACAGCAGTTAAAGGAATCCTCCCTAGGCCTCAGTTCCCTCCTCTGTAAAACGGGCATTTTCACAGTGTTTGCTCTGCCTACTTCACAACACAGTTTTGTGGATAAAAAGAGATAATGGATGAAGAAGGCACTGGACAAACACAAAGGGGATAAAGATGATTCAGATAATTGTCTATGCTAGGATTCTTGAGAGAAACAGAACCAATAGAATGTGTATACATGAACAGAGTGAGAGACAGAGATTTATCATACGGAATTGGCTCATACAATTATGGGGCAGGCAAGTCTCAAGGTAAGCAAGATGAGTCCACAAGCTGAAGACCCAAAAGAGCCATGGTTTAGTTCCAGTTTAAGTCCACAGGCCTGAAAACCAGGAGAGCTGATAGTTCAGTTCCAGGAAGAGCCATTCGTCCTGTTTGAATCCAAAGGCAAGGAAAAAAGCCAATGTCCCACTTCAAAGACCATCAGCAAGAAGAATTCTCTGTTATGCAGGGGAGGGTCAGGGTTTTTGTTCTACTCAGGCCTTCAACTGATTCGATGAGTCTCACCCACATTTGGGAGGACAGTCTGCTTTACTCAGTCTGCCAACTTAATTTCATCCAAAAGCCCCTTCCAGAAATACCTAGAGTGTCCGACCAAATACCTAGGTACCCCACAGCTCAGTCAAGTTGATACATAAAATTAACCATCACAATGATGAAAATGTAAGCTCAATGAGAGAAGCAAAATTTATCTATTTTGTTCCCCACAGCATACTCAGTGTCTAGGAAAACATCTAGTAGGGAGAAAGAGCTCAAAACATTGAATAAATGAATGATGAATGAATGGGAATAAAATTGGAAGCCAGTTGAGAAAAAAATCCTATAAACAACTATTTGCTGGTGACATGTTCATGTATTTAATCAATAATTTAACTGCTAAGCAATAGAATCCTTCCATCCTTGCTTCTTTATGAGTTTGGCCTTATTATTTTCATTTTTCCATTCATTTTCAAGAATCTGAGGTTTGGAGAAATTTAAGTATTCAACAGCTATGTTATCTTCATTCTGTAGCTTTGTGGGCTTACTCTCCTATCTCACCGCTCACCACAATGTGCAATCATGTAACTGTTTGTTTATTTAACTTTACTGTTGCCTCCTGCTGTGGGTTGAATGGGGTCACCCCAAAAATAATGTCCACCTGGAAGCTGTGGATGTAATCCTAGTTGGAAAAGGGTCTTTGTAGACATACTTAAAGATCTGAAAGTGAGATCATCCTGGATCAGAGTGGGCCCTAACTCCAATGACAAACGTCCTTATAAGGATAGAGAAGGGGAGACATACACAGAGAAGATGGTATGAAGACAGAGATAAAGATTGGAGGGGTACATCTACAAGTCAAGGAATGCCAACCACTGCTGAGAGTCACCAGGAGCTGCGAGAAAAGCACGGAACAGATCCTCCCTCAGGACCTTCCCAAGGAACCAACCCTGCCAATACCTTGATCTTGGACTCTGGCCTCCAGAACTGTGCAACAATATATTTCCATCATTTTAAGCCACCCAGTTTGTGGCAGTCTGTTATGACGGTCACAGGAAACTGATATGCGGTCTTCTATCCCATCCCACAATTAGATGGGACCACAGAGCAGTCATAAATTCTTTTTATTGTTGTTGCTGTTGTATTTCTTTTTTTTTATTATTGCATTTTAGGTTTGGGGGTACATGTGAAGAACATGCAAGATTGTTGCATAGGTACACACATGGCAGTGTGATTTGCTGCCTTCCTCCCCATCACCTATATCTGACATTTCTCCCTGTGCTATCTCTCCCCACCTCCCCACTCCCTGCTGTCCCTCCCCTATTTCCCCCTCTGACAGACCCCAGAGTGTGATGCTCCCATCCTGTGTCCATGTGTTCTCATTGTTCAACGCCCACCTATGAGTTATGTTGTTCACTATTTTATACCCAGTGTCTAGAAGTGCCAGGATCAAAGTAGGAGCTTGGCAAGTATTTGCTGAATAAATGAAATCATGACTAATTAGATTGCAGATGTTTGCAGCCAGAAAATGCTGCTGAACAAGGACCCCTGGGTTCTCTTTTCTCTAACTCCTACCAGGACATATTCCCTGAGACTAGTATCACAATTTTTGTAAAGTTCATTGTGTTTCTGGAGGCTTAATCCAGTGGAAAGAAAAGGCTGAGGAAGTGATTGTGTGTGGGTGTTCATCTCCCTTTTATGAAATGGACATGTGACCTTCTCCCCAGAAACCTTTGGAGGCTGGCACCATCTTTACTCACCAGCAGAGGTCAGTGGTATGTGAAACAGGGGTTGGTAGGGTTCCTTGGCCTGCCCTGGGGGAAACGGCTCTTCCCAGCACAGGAGGCTCCATTCTGGCTAAGTCCTTGGCCTCCAGACTTCTACACCCTGTTCCTCCTCCTCTTCCCCCCTTCTTCTGCCTTCCTTCCACTTGTCCTTGTTTCTCCAAAAGTTATGCCAAGGCTTGTTTTGCTGTCCTGCTCACTGGATCCCTCTGCTGAAGAAAAGAGGGGTCAAGGATAAACCAGACACACTCATGGGGTAGATGCAGGTGCCCCAAGGTAAGGGACTCAGGAACTTGGGCTCTACCGCATCCCACCCCTTCCTCACATCCAGTGTACCCTGGCAGAGTCCTGGCTCTCTCCAAGCTGGTCACCAAGACTTTCCTCATACATTTAACCAATCTTTACACAGGACCGCTGCTGACCTGAGCACTTCCTGCATGTCAGCCACGCTTAGGAAGGGGCTCAATACCAAGAAAGAAAACAGATACATGCACACTTTCTAAGTATCAAAACTGGGTTCAAATCCTTGGCTACATCACTTATGTGGTGAGTTACTTACCCCATTAAGCATCAATTTCCTCCTCTACAAATTGTGGTAATAAGACTTTACCAGTTTGAAAAGAGGACAAAAAAGGATGCCTATTAAGGTTTCGAGGACAGTGTCAAATACATAACGAGTGCTCCACTCGTCACCTTACCTCCCTTTCTACTCTCTTTTCCAAAAGAGATAACAGATGTTTGCATTCATTCATTCAGTTCATTAAATTATCTATTAAAATGCCTAACAGTGCTGGGACCAGTAAGTGCTTAATTAATGGCATTTGCTGTTTTTCATTCTTTGAGCAATTACAGCATTAGTGATCACTTGTGATCAGAAAATCAAAGAGCTATAAGGGAGCTGCAAAAACATATAGCCCACCCTTATCATTCTTCAGGTGAGGAAACTGAAGTTCAGAGAAGGCAAGGAATTTGCCTGAGGCCATACAGCAAGTAAGTCCAGAGTCAGGAAACAGGCTGCTCTTTCACCTGTTGACTCAAGCCTCAGCTAGTGCTGATAACAGACATTCATTCAACCAATATCTTCTGGTACCTACAGCACCCAGGGCAGCACTGGCCACTCTGGAGGCCCTAAAGACCCTCACAGGCCCACCAGAAATATGGGCAGATGGAAGAAATTATAAGGCAGGCAGTTAGGAAGCACTTCCTTTCCAAACCAAATGCATTCTTGCTGCTGCACTATAACATTCATATCCTAAAAATTGTTATTCAATGTGCTTTCCATATCGAATGTGACTCACTCTTTGAAATGAAACTCTAGGGGTTTGGGGTGGCATTTCCCAGTGGCCAATGGCAGCATAGTGCTTGTTGGCAGTGCCACAGGCAGCCTTGACCTAAGGCTGAAAGCTCAGCCTCCAAGGCCACCCGGCAGGCTGCAGAGACTCCAGAACTGGGGCCTTGGCCTGGAGAGCCTTGACCTCATTGGCAGATGGATCTGTTTCTGATATGGTGTGGCAAATTTATAAATCTTAGCTGAGGGATGGCATTTGCTTCTTGCGGAATAAGAGCAAGGAGCCCAGGAGGTTCCAATTGATTCCAAAGTAGAACCAGCTGTTGGAATCCTGCAGTACTGATTAGGGAAGTTCACTTCCAGGTTGCGGTTTCCAGTTGACAGAGCCCTCTCTTGCCCCTCACCCTGACTCAGTGCTGTCAAAGAAGCCCTTGAAAATTGAAATTGCTGCATCCATTCATCCAGACCTGGAAGCCAGGCATAGGCAGGAGGAGGGTCTAGAAACAATAGCTTCATCTCTTGGGTACCTACTTACTATGTGTCTAATATTATACTTGATACTTTATTATTTCCTATCCTTACAATCATATAGCAACACTGGCATTTCCAGATTTACAAATGAGGAAAAAAGAGATACCGAGAATAATAATTCTTATTATCTTTATTTTTCTACACAAGTTACTGAGTGCTTGCCATGTGCTATGCATTCCTTAAGAGCATTGCACATCATCTTCCAGTTTTATTATGACATCAACCCTATGATCCAGTGTCCCCATTTTATAAGTGAGGAAACTAAAGCTTAAAGAAGTTAAGAAACTTCTCAATGTCCCTCAGCTTAAGAGGCCCAGCAAATAGCTGTCAGCACCTGAGCTGGGACACAAATCTAGGTCTTCCTGACTACAAATTAGTAATAATAATAACAACTAGCATTTGTTGAGAGCTTACTATGTGTCACATACTGTGCTAAGCTTTTTTTAAAAACACATGTTATCTCATTGAATCCTCATGTCAAGCTACGCTGTGTGTCACATTTTCCCACTTATATAAATGAAGAAACTTAGGCTTAGTAACTAAGAGAAGCAGAATTCAAATGCAGGTTCATCTGGTCTTGAAAGGCTAGTTTTTAGCCTCCCCAAGTGTCATGAGGGCTCATATCACTTGGTTTGAGTTTCCAGAATTTCCCATTCTTTGGTGTAATTGTATATGGAAAACTGGGAGCTAGCCTCAAATCCAGCTACAGGTTTCATGGTGACTCTTCTGTCATTCTTTCCAATATCAACCTTCAAAAGCCAGTATAAAAACGCATTTGCAGTTTGAAACTTACCATGTAAGCTATAAACAGACCATTAGTCGAAATTGGTGTTGATTTTGTAGACTATTAAGGATGAAATGGGTTTGATATTTACTAAGTTAAGGGAACATAAGGTTTATGGTTTTTAAATTGCTTTGAGAAGGCTTACTAGAATTTTCCCTTATATAAAACCAGAATGAATGATACCTTTGACAATGTATACATTCTTAAATAGAGGTCTACTTGGCCTCACAGATATCCTTTAAATCAAGGTGAAATTGATGCATCTAAAAGGGAATATACAGACTAATTGCATTTATATATTTTTATTTTTAGAAATGAAGTCCCACTATGTTGGCAAGGCTGGAACTGAATCCCTAGGTTCAAGTGATCTTCCCATCTCACCCTTCCAAGTAACTGGGACTACAGTTGCACACCACTGTGCCAGCATAATTGCATATCTTATCAATCAATCCACAAATATTAAACACATACTGAGGTATCTGTGTCCCCTGGGCATTTTCCAAAAGCTTTCAATATAGTTAGATTTGTTTAATAAATTTGCATAAATATGTGATGTGAGTAGTTATATATCCATGTGATCATTTGTTCATTTGTAAACATTAATTAAATGCCTTTATGTGCCAGGCACAATGGAAGATACTGGGGATACAAGGATCCTCCAGAACCTCCATATCTAGAGGGGAAGCCAGGAAAATAATGCCACATAGAGGTCACCACTGATGCCACAGGAGAAAATGGAGGCTTCTAATCCAGGCTGGGTACAGGAGAGAGCAGGAAAGCATTCTGGGGGAAGTGTCACCTACACTGATGAACTAAGGGTGAGGTGGAGTTAACCTGAAGAGAGAGAGGCAGGAGTTCCAGGCAAAGGGAAGAGCTTGGCAAAGGTCTTAAAGGGAAGGAAACAGTATTTGCTAAATGCTGAGAGAATGGGACAGATGGCACTGTCAGAATTTAGAGAGGAGAGGTCCATTTGAATTGGGGTGGTCAGGAGAGATTTATTGGAGAACTAAAGCTAGAATGCAGAGACTTTAGGCAGAGGGGAAGGATGGGGAGGTCTGAGGGAACTGCATAAGTAAAGGTAAAAAAAGTAGAAGTCACATTCAAGGATAATACTGAAGAGAAGACCCATCATACTGAAAGAAGCAAAGCACACACACCACCACCACCACCCTCACCCTCATCATGGCTAATATGTACAAAGCACTCACAACGAACCTGGCCCTCATTGATAGACAATTTTTCAAGGTGTCTCAAATTTCTGCATGTTTCGTGAGTAAAGGACTGACTGCCTTTGTTCTAGACATTGTTTTCAAGGATGTTTATACAGGAACAAAGGGAGACAGTGTTTCCCTTTAGAGCAGAGGGTAGGCTTGCTACTGCCCATTAAAACAAATTCAGGTTCCTAAAACTTGGGATGCCTCTCCTAATGCAACTCTGAAATGTCAGGTGTCATCTGGTCCTCTTCACATTGCTCCATGAAAATTGAGGCTCAGGGGCATAGCATAAGGAAACACTGATACTGTTGGGCATGGTGGCACATGCCAGTAATCTCAGTGACTTACGAAGCCAAGACTGGAGGATCACTTGAGGCCAGGAGTCTGAGACCAGCCTGGGCAACAACAGCAAGGCTCTATCTCTTTAAAAAATCACACACACACACACACACACACACACACACACACACACACACACACAGCCAGGTGTAATGATACACTCCTGTAATCCCAGCAACTTGGGCAGCTGAGGTTGCAGGATTGCTTGAGCCCAGAAGCTCAAGGGGTGCAGTGAGCTATGATAGCGCCACTGCACTCCAGCCTGGGGAACAGAGTAAGATGCTATCTGTAAAGTAAATAAGTAAATAAACAAAACCTATTACTCTGGCTACTGTTAGTGTTATGAGTGATAAAATCCTTTTTCTCCCACCTAGCAGTCATGAAGAGGTACCAGGCTAACCTATTAGTTTGCAAGTGGTGGAGATCTCAGACCCCTTGCAACTCTTAAAAGTCATGTTTAAGTACTTTTCCCAGATGAACTCATTTAATCCCTTCAAAACTCCTTGAATATAGAAATCATTACACCCCTGCTTGGGCAGGAACAAATAAAACAGTCTGAAGAGAATGTTGGTGTTGGATCATAAAGAGTCTCATGTGCCAGGCTGAAGAGTGTAAACTTTATCCATTGAACAGCCATGGAAGGATTTTGAACAGGAGAGGAATATGAGGAAAACAGCACTTTTAAAAAGCTTGTCTGGCCATAGCCTGTTAGATGGATTGGGCTGGGAGGAAATCCTGTTAGGAAACAGGCTAGCAAATACTAGGAGGCAGAACCAAGATTCAAGATAGGCTTGAAGGATGGGCTGAATGTACCCACAGTGGAATTTCACAAGCCGAAATGTCGAGCCCTGGACAAGGCTCCACCACACCAACGGCAACCTGGAGTGAGTCAGCAGAGGGTGCGTCTGCCAGAAGGGCCATGGTGATCCTTGGATGCAAGAGAAGGCCAGTGTCAGGGCCATGAGGCAACAGTCCAGCTCTGGCCAGCCTCCCCCAAGCTGATTTGCTTTCAGTTCTGGCCCCACACTTTGAATAGGGCCTAGAGGATGTTTACTGACCACTTGTTGTGTACCAGGATGTGTGTCAATCTTTCACATTCTTGATCTGATTTAAACCCCCCAAAGGCTGGTGGGGCATTATGGCCTTTCCATTTTACATATAAAAAAACTGAGGCTCAGAGAAACTTGTCTAACCTCCCCTAGCTAATAAGTGGCAAAGCCAGGATTCAAACTGAGGTCTAGTGTAAACCTGAAGACCATTCTCTTAAGCACCATGCTAACTGCTACTTTCTGAAAGATGCTGACAAAATGGAACAAGTTCAGGAAAAATGCTCAAAAATGAAAAGGTAGCTAGGAACCATGATATATCAAGGGGACAGAGATGATCATGAATGAGGAACCAAGCCACACAAATAGCATGTGGGCTCTTCCCACTTCTAGAGGCTGTCCAGCACAATCCATGCAAACACCTATGTGGTTCCTGAGTCACAAGGACTGATGAGGGATAAAAATCCCTCTAGGTGGAATGCCCTCCATCGATCTCTTTGCCTGTAAAATCCCTGTGCATCCTTTAAAACCAAACCCATGTACTACACCTGCTGAAGTCTTTCCTAACTGCCCATGTGCTCCTCCCCCATGCTTCCATAACCCCTGAACTTCCTTCCATCCACCCTTTCTGCCCTGGTTCAATGCCCCCATCATGGGAATGCCTTAGGAAAGAGGCTATGTTCAACTCTACACCCCAGAGATCCACATGTGCCTGGCCCCGGAGATGAGTGTTGAATGAGGATGATCAGAGGATCCACTGGTAAATAAGAAAGCAAATTACGACCTCTGAGAGACACAGAGATCATGAAATAGATCCAAGAGTTCTGATGTGCAAGGAGGCTGGGGAAACAGGGGCCCAAGAGAAAGACCCAGACAGCATGTCCCTAGTCCTGTCCAAGGGAAAGAATATTCCTGAAGGCAGAGCTATTCCAGATTTGTTGGGCAGCTGCCTCCAATGGCATTCAGGCCTTCACAGGTTGGAGACAGGAAGGAACTATCCTTCTTATACAATCAATATTTCAAAATCTTAACATCCTGCTTCTTACTGGAGACATTCCAGGTGACCAAAAAGAACAGGTGCCCATTCTGGCCAAAGATGGAGAGAGAGCACTGGTAAGCATTCGCTGTGGGCCTGGCATTTGAATATTCCAGTGTTCAATAGACTAGTGTTTCTTTAGTGCCTATGGGGCCACGGTGCCAGAAGAGAACTCCCTTTCCTCACCTCTGCATGCCTACTTCAAGGACAAAAAGGTAGGCAGAAAGATAAGAAGACAAATAAATAAATAAGACCTCCACACCTCTACTAAACTCTATTATACACCCGGCATTGAGAGATAAATACCAAGTAGCACTGTGTAGCCAAGAGTGAACAGGCTGGGAGTTAAGGCCATATTAGGACAAATCCCAGCTCCATCTCCTATGAACTGTGGGACATTGGACAAACAACTTGACCTCTTGGAGCTTCAGCTTTCTGTCTATAAGATGGGGATTGTATGATGTATCCTCAGTGGATTGGTGTGAAGATTAAATGAGATGATCCACGTGAAGCGTTTAGTAGGTAAATAGCAGGCATGCCGCACGTGTTCATTCTTTTCCCCCTTGCCTGCCTGCAGCAGGAATATGTGAGAAAGCACAGGATTGATAGGCAGGCAGGTGGGTACAATGAACAGGCTTACCTGATCGACCCCTTAAACTCTCTGAGCTCTCTGAGGTGATGGATGTGAATGAACTTTGTAAATTGCAAAGCACTATACAAATGCCAAGAATTGTCATTACTGATATTAAATCTGTCATTCAGAATATTAAACTCCATGCCTAAAGGGATGTCTGAAAACACAACAGTTTATTGGAAGTGCTGTAGGATTGGGCCAGGCATGTAGGATTCAATAAGAAGAGGCTATGGTGCAGTGGCTAGAAGGTGGGCATATGTAATAAAAAGGCCTCTTTTCTGGAGAAGAATTGGGCTCAATGGGAAGAGCTTGGATAGGCCTACTCAGCCTTCTAGGAGGTATTCCCTATCTCCCCCAACCTGCATAGATGCCATTCCTCTGGGTTCCCACAATCCCTGTGCTTCCCTCTTTCAAAGCATATCACCCTGAACTGTAATTGTTGATTTGTGTTTTCATTTCCCCCCAAATCATGAGGTTGGGGACCACCTTGCTCCATCCTTGTATCCCTGCTGCCTGGCACAGGGCCCATCACACAGTGAATGCAGAATAAATGCATTTCAGGAAGGAACAGAGGGTGAGGGCATAAAACCAAACCAGAAGTCCTGTTTGAACCAAAGCAAAACCCTGGGAAGGTTTTCTAAGCCACCAGAGACCTTCTGGTTCCATAACATAATAGCTTCTGGTTCCATAAAGCGTTTCATCACATGAGGAGATAAGACCTGAACGGCATCAGGATTTCATCCTCTATGTCTCAGCAGCATCGCGCCCAAGAGATCCAGGAAATTTGGCCTGGCTCAGCCTTCTGTAAGCCAGACAAGTCCCATCTTATGGGGAGGTGTTTGTGTTCCCCCTCCCCTCCTTCATCTCAGTACTGGCTGCCTTGCCCCGATGCTGTCTGCCAAAAGGGGCATTTGAAGTCTGGAGAAGAGGCACTCAGCAGCCCTTTTCCTCATGAAAGTGCACCTTGAACCTTCTAATTAGGCTTCTCAGCACACCTGTGAGGCCGTAATTCCCTCCCTACCCTGCCTACCCCCATTTTACAGTCGGGAGCCAGGGTGGGGGAGGGGGCTTTGTAGTGTGTCTTTCTTTTTCTGCTCCAGGCCAAAGAGAAAATTCTGATTTTGAAGACTGTGGCTCCTCATCCTGTACTCAGACCCCTACTTATCTGTTTCATAGGGGATCAAGGAGGGGTAATTATTGCTCCTGGAAGCTTTGAAGGTTGACATGCTCTGTGGCAAGAGAGGTATCAAATGTGATGATTAGCATTAATAATAATTATTATTAGCAGCAGGACTTAGCTCTTTTGAAGGGGGGAAATATTCTTGCAGCTATTTCCCAACGGCTGTAGCTGCTTCTATTGCGAAGTTTTGCTATTAAAGAGGATGATGACATCATGACAGGATATGGTGGGGTCGAGAGCTGGGCCACAGGACTCCTGTAATGGTCACAGGCCCATTCTGGCCAAAGATGGAAAGAGAGCACTGGTAAGCATTCACTGTGGGCCTGACATTTGATTCCTCGAGATGCCTACTCTGGACCCTGCCTCCCTTCTCCCTAAGTTCTCTATATGAGGACACACTGGCCCTCTTTGACTTCCCCCAGCATGCTCTTTCCAACCCCATACTGTTGCACATGCTAATCCCACTAACTGAAAGGCCTTCCCCCAACCATAACACTTCACTGAGATGATATCAGTGCATTCTTAGACCTCTGTTATGTGCTTCTGGGTGCTCCTACTTCTCTTTGTAGCACAGATGTTTACTCAGTTTCTGCTTCCCCTGCTGCAGTAAGAAGCATCGGGCCTGGATCAGAGATCATCCATAAGCCAGTTCATTTTACTGCATTCTCTGCTCTAAGTCTGAAAAAGTTAGTAGGTGCCTAGTCTAGCTATTACACCTAGCCAAGCTTCAACTGAGCAAAACCTGGCAAGATTTCCCAAGTGTAAGCAGTGCAAAGTTCCCCCATTACACAACCAGCAGGCCTGCATCTCCAGAGCTGGAGCATCCTTGAAGAACCAGAAGCCTACAGAAGCATCCCCATCACATATAATTCATAGTTTAGATTCCATTGTTTGTTGTGAATAAAAATGGCCATGGTCTTGTCTGTGCTTTCTCCACCCCTTGACCACAGTAGGTGGACCTGTGACCCAAGGTGGGTCAATGGTAATACCCACTGTTAGCCAGGGAGATCTGTTTAAAGCATACACATGTCCCAAGCCAGGCCAATCAAAGGGTTTCTGTGGGATTTTTCTACCCTGAGCTGTAGGAAGAAAGTTTCTTCTCTCTCTGATCACAAGCTGTAAAAATGGAAGCCTAAACTTTACATATATCATTATATGCTATTCTATGTATTCCATATATGAGTTATATTTTACAAATTGAAAAAGACTCTACAAAAGCTGGAAGGCAAGCTTGGAGCTTTGGCAATCACATGCTTATCCCATGTAAGGAACTCATGAAGATAAGAGAACAATTCCAATATTCAGGAAGGCGGAGGTAACAGATAGGGATAGCACCCCATAAATGCTGGAGACTTGGCCATTTCCAATCCACCCCTGCCCTTCTCACAATTTATCTGAGCAAATAAAGTCTCCTTTTGGGCTTAACCTAGGTTGAGTTTAGGTTTCTACTTGAACTGACTAACTACCAAGAAACAAAAATAATATTCCATATTTTATTTATGCCCGCTTTTTTCCACAAAGGATTGATTTAAAGTTAACATCCTTCATTTGTCTTATACTTTCTGATTTATGGTTTATTACTTCACTCAAGGTGATCGCTCAATATAGTTTTCTGAGGTCAGCAAAGCAAGTGCAATTCGCTTGTTTTAGAGATAATCTAACTGAGGCCCAAAGAAGTAAAGGAACTTAGGCCACACAGCTAGCAAATGTCAGAGCCTGGACTAAAATCTAGGTTTTCTTATTTTTCTCTCTACAGGGAAAGCCTAGAATTTAGGTTCTCTTATTTTTCTGCTAATAGAACATGGCTATAAGCACTAAGAGAGAGGCTGCTAGGCTACTTGGGCTCATAAGATTCCTGTAACTTCCTACTGTAGACAGCTATGCCCTTTTAAGAAGCATATCTTCATAGTACAGTAACAGTTGCTAGAATTATTCCTGAGAAGTAATGAAAGATAGAGGCTATCACAAAGTTTGGGCTTTGTTCAGGTCTAAATAATATGTATACTTAATGTCAAAGAGATGTTAAAATCTTGACTTGTTTTAGTAAGGATAGGGTGTTCTGGAAGGAAATGTTGGCTGCATTTGGTGCAGAAAACTCCAATGGTGTTGAGAAGAGGTAGGAAGTGAGAAGGAGGGGGCTGAGAAAGTTTTCTTTTCCATCAGCTGAGCTGTTAAAAAAAAAAAAAAAAAAAAGATGGGAAGTTGGAAACCATCGCTGTAATCCTAGACAGACCTGAGTTCAAATCTGGCTTGGACCAGCTACTAGTTAACATCTTAGGCAATCACTGCATCTCTTTATTTCTCTGCTTCTTCATTTGTAAAATGAGGATAATAATATCATCTTTCAAATCTTTGTATGTGGACTGTGCATATAATAAATGTGCCCAACAGTACCTGGGACGTGCTAGTTGGTCAATAAAGTCTTCTTCCCATTTGTTTATCTTTCCCTTATAAGAGCAATGCTCACATTTTGTCCCCTATAAGAAGAATCAGCAAAAACATCCATGTGCCCCAGGGAAGGTTAGTGCAGAGTGCACTGGGATTTGGCAACTGGTCCCTTCACCATACAGGCCCAAGTACCTACCCCAGCCTTAACACCTTTTCTCGTATTCCTTCTCCCATGCTGTTTTACACATTCCTGACTGCTCATCCTGTCTTTCTTTAGCCAAATCTCTCTCTCCCAACTCCTGTCTCCTATTTCAAAGCAGAATGTTTTCCTGGACAGTTGATTTGCTACTTTGGCTTGTCCTGAAAGAGATTCTAACGGCATCCTTTCTACAAAAAGTAAAATCTCTTCCAGCAGAAAAACGGGAGGGAAGCAAAAAAGGGGGTGGAGGAATACACTTACTGTTTCAAGGATTTTCCCAAGAAAAATATTTAAAGACATAGGAGAAAACTGGATTCCATTAAACGTTGTATTTATCAATTACTATACCCAAGGTCTCTATTTTTGCAATCTTTCACCACAAACTCCTTTCTCCTAGGGTCAAAGTGCTATGTAGCCTTCAAGGCCCAGCTCAAATGCTTTTCGGCTTATGTAGTTCGTATAGAGTTATGCATCACTTAACAATGGGGATAAGTTCTAATAAATACATCCTTAGGCAGCTTCATTGTTGTGTGATCATAGAGTGTTCTTAACACAAGCTTAGATAGTATAGCCCATTACACCTGTAGGCTATATGGTATAGCCTATTGCACCTAGGCTACAAACCTGTAAAGCATATTATGGTACTGATTATTGTAGGCAACTGTAACACAACGGTAAGTATTTGTGTATTTAAATATATCTAAACATACAAAAGGAACAGTGAAAATGCAGTATTAAAATATTATGGGACTAGCATCATATATGTGGTTAGTAATTGACCAAAACATCATTATGCAGCCCATGACTGTATTTGACTAATACAGATTGAATTCCAACTATGTGCCAAACACTGTGCTGGGTGCTGGGGACATGGCGGTGAACATGACTGATGTCATCCCTTCTCTAATGAAGTTTAGAGGTTTGCCCTTGTTCCCCTTTAAACACGATACTCTTGTCTCCTGTGTCTGCTATCATAGCTGCTGTTGCTGCTGTTACAATAACTGCTTTTATGTCTTCCCTTCTTCTTTAAAAACCTGTAAATCCGCATGATCAACTCATTTCAGTTTGCTCGGGAAGTACCATATCCCAAGAAACCTCTCAGTCCCAGGCCAACTGGGACAGTTGCTCACCTTACTAAAACAACAAAAATATTCTTTGAAGAAAATCACTAAATCATTCATTCTTCAAATATTTATTGCATACCTAATTCTTATATATTCTTATATTGTTATAGGTGGTTGCCTGTATTTAATATTATCTCTTTTACTATACTTTTATTATTCTTCAAGCCAAGCCCCTTGGCTTAAAGCCCATGTTTTTTTTTGAATCCTGCATTACTGTTAGGCCCCAGCACAGTGTCTCTTCATAAAAGTCCCTTAATTTATAGAAACCACTGTGTTTTTATTGATAAACATTGCAAGTTTGTGCAAAACAATTTTATAATATGTGTTCCTGTAAGTTTTAAACAGCAATTTCCGTCTAGTGACGAGTTTGGAGTGTTCAGCGAGTAATAAAATCCATTAACAATCCTACTTCTCCTCTAGGCTCTATCTAGCCCTTCCAACATATAAGGCATCTCTTAGCAGCTGTGGCAGCTTAAAGGCTGAAAATTGCACACATACACATACCATTCATCTAACCCTAGTTAGGTCTTTAGAAAACTCTAGTTTTCAAAGTTCTTCTGTTAACAGAGTTGAAATATAAATCTCTGTGGCTTCCACCCACTGGGTTGTGATTCTTCTTAAGTGGAGACACACACACACACACACACACACACACACACACACACACACACACCCAGACTCCTATGGCTGGAAGCCCTTCAAGTATTAGAAGAGTGTTCTCGTGCTCTTACCTCTCACCTAATTCATGACCTATATGCACACCTGAGATTTTCTTAGCCATTCTAACAGTTCCCTCAGCTGTGGCCAGAGTGATACGATTTTATAATTCTGGTTTCTTTCCACTGTATTTCTCCCACTTTACCTCCCTCTTAAAGTGCCTGAATCCGAATAGTTCTCTAGATCCTTCTGACAAGTAGATTAGGACTATTACTCTCACCCTGTACCTATTTTAAGAACTAGGTTAAATGATTGCTGGCTTGCTGGATGGATGCATGTACAAATTCATTATGTGGGTGGGGCAAGATAAAGATAGTTAAAACCACAGTCATAAGAAATAAAAACACTGTATTGGGTGAAGCGTGTCCCCCCAAAAATTTATGTCCACCTGGAACATCAGATACGACCTTATTTGGAAACAGAATCACTGCAGATATAATTAAATGAGTTAAGATGAGTTCCCATTAGATTAGGGTGGGCCCTAATCCCATGACTGATGTCCTTATAAGTGGAAAAATGGAGAAGACATATGTGTGCAGAAGGACGACAATGTGAAGACACCCAGGGAGAACACCACGTGATGATGCAGGAGACACTGGAGCGCTGCAGCTGCAGCCAAGGTATACCAAGAAGTGCCAGCAACCACGGAAGCCAGGAAGGGGCAAGGAAGGATTCTCCCTTAAAGCCTTCAGAGAGAGTACAGCTCTGCTGATTCCTTGATTTCAGACTTCCAGCCTCCAGAAATGTGAGAGAATAAACTACTGTTGTTTGTCATGGCAGCCCCAGGAAACCAGCAGTCTCCAAACTTTTTAACACCAGGGACCAATTTTGTGGAAGACGATTTTTCCATGGACAGGGCAGGGGATGGAGAGGTGATTTCAGAATAAAACTGTTCCACATTAGATCTTCAGGCGTTAGTTAAATTCCATAAGGAGTACACAATCTAGATCCCTGGCATGCATAGTTCACAACAGGGTTTGTGCTCCTACGTGAATCTAATGCCACCACTGAGCTGACAGGAGCCGGAGCTCAGGTGGTAATGCTCAACCGCTGCTCACCTCCTAGTGTGCAGCCCAGTTCCTAATGGACCACAGATGGGTACTAGTCTGCATCCTGGGGCTTGGGAACCCTTGTATTAAATGTTTCACTCTTTCTTTTTGTACTTACCCTGATAGGATGTCTTGAGATTATTGGAAGAATATTTAGAAGAACCCAGTTAGAAGATCTGGGTTCAAATCATGATTTTACTACTCACCAGTTGTGTGACTCTAAAAAGAGACCTCATTTACTTGATCCCCAGTCTGATTGAGATACAAACATATAACAAAGAGGATTAATTTAGGGACCAAGAGTGATAAGAAATGAGATAGTGTTTTACAAACTACACAAGCTTTTCAGATGTTATTTGATGTTTTTTCTTCTTTAGTAGGCTTTCTGGAGGTTTGTTTATTTCACTTTTCCCCCCAAAGAATCAGCTCATGATTTATGAATTCTACTACTTTAATTTTATTGATTTTCTAATTCACTTATTATCCTTTATTTAATTGCTCTTTTTTTCATTTTGTTTTGCTGCTCACTTTTTAAATTCTTAGGTTAGACATATACTTACTTTCTTTTTACTTATTTTTAAGTACAAATATAAAAGCTACAAATTTACCTCTAACTATGACTTTGCCTGCAGTATACATATATATTTTCATATCTTGTGTTCTCATTTTCTTCTTTTCTAAATAGTGTACAATTAGGTATTTTATTTTAAAAATTCTTCTTACTTGAGTTATTATTAGCATCGTCCTCTACCCTAAGCACTTACTAATTGCCATTACTGATCTGGAGCTTGCATTGTTGTGATTATTATGCGGAAGCCTGAATCACAGCCTCCTACATACAATTTCCTCTCTGACATTTTTTCAAACAAATACATCATGGCTGTAAAGAAAAGTAGAGATCTTTATTTTCTCATCATAAAAGCATCAGCCATAGAATATTAGCAGCTTTCTGAATTCAGAAATTTTTCAATGGATAAATTACTAGAATGTTTTCTCTCTTCCTCCTGTTCCACAAAGAACTAAAGAAATCAACACTCTTGCTGAAAAGGGGAATGTTACCAGCGCTACTCAATGGCCCTGACCATGACTTACGAATTAAATTCCCAGGGTCATAGGCTAAACATCAGTCGTCTTTAAGGCTTAAAACAAGATCCAATTTTTCTCTGAGACCTTCACAAATCACCTTAACACAGAGGAGTCTTTCCTTTCCCAAATAATATATTTTGCCCACAAGTCTAGGACTTAGTCCTGACTCCCAAACTAGATAGTAAGTTCCTTGAGAGTGAGACTACGTCTTATACTTCTTTTCATCCCTTCTTACACCCTCTAGCATCTCACTTCTTGAATTACGTAATATGAAACAGTAAATGCTATGATTAGTTACAATTCTTACAGGACATCTCCTGCGAGAAAGTGTAACTTTGAAATTTTGGGTCAGAGATTTTAAAACAGGCAAGTGATAAAATCAAGAGCCATTCAAAACCCTTCAAAATGCTTGAGGCAAATACCTTGGATGCATGCTTTGAGGAGAAAGAATATCCCAAACATTAACGAGCTACAGCTTTGTACACTATGAGGAAACAAAAATAGCATTTGATATTTATGTTCTTCCAAGGATGGTGGTGATGGCAATAAGAGACATACCATACAAACAATAATGTTGCACATGTGTAGAATATAACTCACAAAACTCTCGCCTGTGTGAGGTCATTCGATGCTCAAGGAAAACCCGAAAGGAAATCAAGTGAGGGACTATTATTCTCATTTTGGAAAACAGGTATTTGGGGCTTAGAAAAGATTGGCTAATCTGCCCAGGGTCATAAAGCTGGTAGTTAGTTGGAATAAAACTAAGCCTAGATCTTGATTCTCAGTCCCATATTGTTTAGGCTACCCCTACTCCAAATTGATTTGGGAACTCTTGGATAAACATTAGTCACTGACTTCAACACCTCGATATTCACTCATGAAATACCCTTGGGATAGTTACGTTCTCTGAGATACCAAAGGTAAAACACATAGTCTGTGCCCTCAAGGAGCTCATAGACATGTAACCTGATCATTATAATGTACAGAACAAAGCATAATTGCTGCAAGTGCTGTGAGAGAATTAGAATAACTTATAAGACTAGTAATAAGTAACACTTAACAGAGCACTCACTACGTGCCTGTTTCTGTCCTAAACACTTTGCATATGGAGTGGGTCACATTATGTACCACAATGCCTGGCTCATAACAAGAGCTTAAGCAAGAGCTTAAGAATAGCCAACCAACCATTTTTATTATTATATCTTTAAATATAAAATCAAGGATTATTATCTGAAAGAAAATGAATATTTAAAATTGAAATTATCCCGGACAACATAGTAGGAGAGCAAATAATTGACCAACAGGGAGAAGGTGGAGCTGGGTCCTAAAGAATAATAAAGGGCTCACAGACAAGGAGGGAAGAACATTCCAGGTAGAACAAGAACACTTGCAAAGACTTAGTGCCTGAACAGGTCTAGGAGAGGGTGAGGCAAGGAGGGGACGCATTGCCCTTTGGGCAGCCAGGACAATATACAGAAGAGGAAAAGGAGGTGGCCTCCAGCCAGAGAGCAGCAGAGGGGGGCTCTCCCTGTGCCTGGCCCAGGCACTGAGGGTGAGGCAGTGATTTTCCAAGGCTATTTGTTTGCAGGTTACATTTTTCCTGAAAAGAATCCAAATGCTTTTGTTTTCACAGACAGCACCACAGTTTCCAAAGAAAAAAAATAGACTTTTTGGTCCAAGGGCTTTCCCTGAGAAATATCCTAATGGCTGTGGGCCAAGACAGGGTTCCACTAAGCACTTGACTCACAGCACAACAGTGTGGCAGGCTGGAATCTTCTTCAGAACCTGTTACGAAGTGGGAATTCATCCCCTCCTGAGGAGATTTGTAAATATAAGTAATATGTCCTGTTGGTTCTGCCCCCAACCAAACGCTCCTATTCTGAACCCTCAATTCAGAATTGAGGTTCTCTGAATATGGCCTGCAGTGTGGAACCTCTGTGCCTGACAGGTCACTTCCTCCTCTTCCCTGTTTGGCATGGTCCTGAACTTCCTGGGAGACCAGCCTCAAGATTCTTCCTTTTAAGCCTTTCCTGGCAGTGGTGGCCCCAAATCCTGGCCCCAACACCGGGGTGGATGGGTAGCTTTGACTTCAGTGCTCCTATCAGAGCCATGGACACACTTCTGCTTACAGTCATCTCACTGCCGTGGAATTAAGCACCCCATGTCCCCTACCCTACTACCCCCTGGCCTCCACCTGTAAACCAGTGTCAACCAAGGTTGGGGATGTAGTGAGCAGTCCACCTGGGTACAGGTTATATATAAGGGGATGCATTATCTGTAGTAAACTAAAAAAAAAACAAACAAACAAAAAGAAATTTAATAAAAGTCAGCCTTTTTGTTCATTGTCGCGTGCAGGTAATTTTGAATAATGTCAGGGATAAAATAGTCTCTCTCACCAGGGCAAATGTCTCTTTCTCACACCACTTGGTATTTCACTCCTGTGGATACTTCCTAGTTTATTCTGTTCAGGAAAAGACTATGCTATTAGCGATAGAACGGAACACTAGACGGAGTCTTTAGTCAGTCAAGTTACTCACTAAGACCTAGTATGTACCAGGTACCTTGCTGGCCATCTTACAACCACTATCTTTGTTCTTCCCAGCAATCCCTAACCGTAGGCATCTATACATACATCTCTATTGGGTTGTCAGATGAAGAAATTGAGTCTCAATGTCATCAGATGATTTGTCTACAGTCCTACCATAAGGAAATTCAAACCCAGATCTGGGTAGCCCAGAGTTTGTGTTCATTCTCCTGTGCTTCACTTCCTCCCCTCTGTGAGTCCCTAGTGCCATGCCTAGAATGATATGTCCACTCAGTACCAGGAGCTAGAAATGCAAGTCCCACATCCTTTACTTAAGGAGTCCACAGATTAAAGCAGAAAGGAACTCATGCAACTCACCATGATTCAGTTTAGCATGTGACAAGCCGTTTTAGGAATAAAACTGGCCAACCCTCAACTATTGAAGCCTTTAAGATACAAGGGAAGAGGAGAGTTGTCAAGAGAAGTAATTAGCACTGATTGAACTTATAGCAGATGCTGTTTTGGATACCTCACACATGCTCTCCTACTTGAGTCTTACTACAAACACCTCTGAGGTGGCTTTTATTATTCTGAGTTCTCAGATGGTGCTCAGACAAGTTAAGTGACCTAGCTGGGGTCACACAGCAACTAGGAGCTGGTAAAGCAGGGATTTGAGCAGAGGCCTCTTTGACTCAGAAGCCCGTGCTCTGGCCACAGCAGCACCCTATTAAGAAGGGAGTGAACATGTCAACCCATGAGTTCTGCCCAGGGACTAGGGCATACACTAGTGACCAGTAGGATAAGGAAGATTTTAAAAATTATAATTTTTTGACTCTTTACAATTTACAAGATGCTTTCTTATCCATCATTGCATCCATATGAATTTGGCAAGGCAAGGACTGTCTCCATCTACAGATAAAAAAAAAAAAAAAAAAAAAAAAAAAAAAAAAAAAAAAAAAAAAAAAAAAAAAAAAAAAAAAAAAAAAACAGAGGCTTTAGCAAAATTATACAATTTTCCGGAGATTCTATGAATCAGATGCAGAGTCTGGAATGACTTTACCACACTTACCCCATGGATTACCACATGTAATATACAGGTACATCTGATTAGCATCTGAGTCTTAAGGCAACCTAAAGAGGTAGGCTAGACAAGCCTAGCCCTCCCCCCTTACAGACAAAGACATGGAATTCAGAGATGGTAATGAACATATTTAAGTGGTGGAACTGGAACCAGAACTCAGGCCCTAAGATGAGTACACACTTTTCATTTTTATCACATAATGTGGAAAAAAATTATTCATTTCTTTGTTCAGCACCAAACTTGGGCAGGGCCACCAGAGAGTGGGCTTGTCCCTAAGAGCGCTTCCTTCCTCTAATAGCTCTGAGAGCCACCACTAATGCCACCACCAAATTGTGATATTAAAACACAACTAACTCTCTTAGACACTGAAGTCTGTTTTACCAATAAAAGGCAAAGAATGATCAAATGGTCAACTCCACCCCCAACATAACTGTGGGTTTATTCTCCCTTCCCCTAACCTTTTATAAAGTTCTCCTCCAGTTCTAAAGAAAGATATAAAATTGCTCCTCTACATATGAATTTCAGGCT
>NW_016107478.1:4067326-4090651 GCF_001604975.1 Cebus imitator | reverse complement strand
ACACACACACACACACACACACACACACACACACACACACACACACCCAGACTCCTATGGCTGGAAGCCCTTCAAGTATTAGAAGAGTGTTCTCGTGCTCTTACCTCTCACCTAATTCATGACCTATATGCACACCTGAGATTTTCTTAGCCATTCTAACAGTTCCCTCAGCTGTGGCCAGAGTGATACGATTTTATAATTCTGGTTTCTTTCCACTGTATTTCTCCCACTTTACCTCCCTCTTAAAGTGCCTGAATCCGAATAGTTCTCTAGATCCTTCTGACAAGTAGATTAGGACTATTACTCTCACCCTGTACCTATTTTAAGAACTAGGTTAAATGATTGCTGGCTTGCTGGATGGATGCATGTACAAATTCATTATGTGGGTGGGGCAAGATAAAGATAGTTAAAACCACAGTCATAAGAAATAAAAACACTGTATTGGGTGAAGCGTGTCCCCCCAAAAATTTATGTCCACCTGGAACATCAGATACGACCTTATTTGGAAACAGAATCACTGCAGATATAATTAAATGAGTTAAGATGAGTTCCCATTAGATTAGGGTGGGCCCTAATCCCATGACTGATGTCCTTATAAGTGGAAAAATGGAGAAGACATATGTGTGCAGAAGGACGACAATGTGAAGACACCCAGGGAGAACACCACGTGATGATGCAGGAGACACTGGAGCGCTGCAGCTGCAGCCAAGGTATACCAAGAAGTGCCAGCAACCACGGAAGCCAGGAAGGGGCAAGGAAGGATTCTCCCTTAAAGCCTTCAGAGAGAGTACAGCTCTGCTGATTCCTTGATTTCAGACTTCCAGCCTCCAGAAATGTGAGAGAATAAACTACTGTTGTTTGTCATGGCAGCCCCAGGAAACCAGCAGTCTCCAAACTTTTTAACACCAGGGACCAATTTTGTGGAAGACGATTTTTCCATGGACAGGGCAGGGGATGGAGAGGTGATTTCAGAATAAAACTGTTCCACATTAGATCTTCAGGCGTTAGTTAAATTCCATAAGGAGTACACAATCTAGATCCCTGGCATGCATAGTTCACAACAGGGTTTGTGCTCCTACGTGAATCTAATGCCACCACTGAGCTGACAGGAGCCGGAGCTCAGGTGGTAATGCTCAACCGCTGCTCACCTCCTAGTGTGCAGCCCAGTTCCTAATGGACCACAGATGGGTACTAGTCTGCATCCTGGGGCTTGGGAACCCTTGTATTAAATGTTTCACTCTTTCTTTTTGTACTTACCCTGATAGGATGTCTTGAGATTATTGGAAGAATATTTAGAAGAACCCAGTTAGAAGATCTGGGTTCAAATCATGATTTTACTACTCACCAGTTGTGTGACTCTAAAAAGAGACCTCATTTACTTGATCCCCAGTCTGATTGAGATACAAACATATAACAAAGAGGATTAATTTAGGGACCAAGAGTGATAAGAAATGAGATAGTGTTTTACAAACTACACAAGCTTTTCAGATGTTATTTGATGTTTTTTCTTCTTTAGTAGGCTTTCTGGAGGTTTGTTTATTTCACTTTTCCCCCCAAAGAATCAGCTCATGATTTATGAATTCTACTACTTTAATTTTATTGATTTTCTAATTCACTTATTATCCTTTATTTAATTGCTCTTTTTTTCATTTTGTTTTGCTGCTCACTTTTTAAATTCTTAGGTTAGACATATACTTACTTTCTTTTTACTTATTTTTAAGTACAAATATAAAAGCTACAAATTTACCTCTAACTATGACTTTGCCTGCAGTATACATATATATTTTCATATCTTGTGTTCTCATTTTCTTCTTTTCTAAATAGTGTACAATTAGGTATTTTATTTTAAAAATTCTTCTTACTTGAGTTATTATTAGCATCGTCCTCTACCCTAAGCACTTACTAATTGCCATTACTGATCTGGAGCTTGCATTGTTGTGATTATTATGCGGAAGCCTGAATCACAGCCTCCTACATACAATTTCCTCTCTGACATTTTTTCAAACAAATACATCATGGCTGTAAAGAAAAGTAGAGATCTTTATTTTCTCATCATAAAAGCATCAGCCATAGAATATTAGCAGCTTTCTGAATTCAGAAATTTTTCAATGGATAAATTACTAGAATGTTTTCTCTCTTCCTCCTGTTCCACAAAGAACTAAAGAAATCAACACTCTTGCTGAAAAGGGGAATGTTACCAGCGCTACTCAATGGCCCTGACCATGACTTACGAATTAAATTCCCAGGGTCATAGGCTAAACATCAGTCGTCTTTAAGGCTTAAAACAAGATCCAATTTTTCTCTGAGACCTTCACAAATCACCTTAACACAGAGGAGTCTTTCCTTTCCCAAATAATATATTTTGCCCACAAGTCTAGGACTTAGTCCTGACTCCCAAACTAGATAGTAAGTTCCTTGAGAGTGAGACTACGTCTTATACTTCTTTTCATCCCTTCTTACACCCTCTAGCATCTCACTTCTTGAATTACGTAATATGAAACAGTAAATGCTATGATTAGTTACAATTCTTACAGGACATCTCCTGCGAGAAAGTGTAACTTTGAAATTTTGGGTCAGAGATTTTAAAACAGGCAAGTGATAAAATCAAGAGCCATTCAAAACCCTTCAAAATGCTTGAGGCAAATACCTTGGATGCATGCTTTGAGGAGAAAGAATATCCCAAACATTAACGAGCTACAGCTTTGTACACTATGAGGAAACAAAAATAGCATTTGATATTTATGTTCTTCCAAGGATGGTGGTGATGGCAATAAGAGACATACCATACAAACAATAATGTTGCACATGTGTAGAATATAACTCACAAAACTCTCGCCTGTGTGAGGTCATTCGATGCTCAAGGAAAACCCGAAAGGAAATCAAGTGAGGGACTATTATTCTCATTTTGGAAAACAGGTATTTGGGGCTTAGAAAAGATTGGCTAATCTGCCCAGGGTCATAAAGCTGGTAGTTAGTTGGAATAAAACTAAGCCTAGATCTTGATTCTCAGTCCCATATTGTTTAGGCTACCCCTACTCCAAATTGATTTGGGAACTCTTGGATAAACATTAGTCACTGACTTCAACACCTCGATATTCACTCATGAAATACCCTTGGGATAGTTACGTTCTCTGAGATACCAAAGGTAAAACACATAGTCTGTGCCCTCAAGGAGCTCATAGACATGTAACCTGATCATTATAATGTACAGAACAAAGCATAATTGCTGCAAGTGCTGTGAGAGAATTAGAATAACTTATAAGACTAGTAATAAGTAACACTTAACAGAGCACTCACTACGTGCCTGTTTCTGTCCTAAACACTTTGCATATGGAGTGGGTCACATTATGTACCACAATGCCTGGCTCATAACAAGAGCTTAAGCAAGAGCTTAAGAATAGCCAACCAACCATTTTTATTATTATATCTTTAAATATAAAATCAAGGATTATTATCTGAAAGAAAATGAATATTTAAAATTGAAATTATCCCGGACAACATAGTAGGAGAGCAAATAATTGACCAACAGGGAGAAGGTGGAGCTGGGTCCTAAAGAATAATAAAGGGCTCACAGACAAGGAGGGAAGAACATTCCAGGTAGAACAAGAACACTTGCAAAGACTTAGTGCCTGAACAGGTCTAGGAGAGGGTGAGGCAAGGAGGGGACGCATTGCCCTTTGGGCAGCCAGGACAATATACAGAAGAGGAAAAGGAGGTGGCCTCCAGCCAGAGAGCAGCAGAGGGGGGCTCTCCCTGTGCCTGGCCCAGGCACTGAGGGTGAGGCAGTGATTTTCCAAGGCTATTTGTTTGCAGGTTACATTTTTCCTGAAAAGAATCCAAATGCTTTTGTTTTCACAGACAGCACCACAGTTTCCAAAGAAAAAAAATAGACTTTTTGGTCCAAGGGCTTTCCCTGAGAAATATCCTAATGGCTGTGGGCCAAGACAGGGTTCCACTAAGCACTTGACTCACAGCACAACAGTGTGGCAGGCTGGAATCTTCTTCAGAACCTGTTACGAAGTGGGAATTCATCCCCTCCTGAGGAGATTTGTAAATATAAGTAATATGTCCTGTTGGTTCTGCCCCCAACCAAACGCTCCTATTCTGAACCCTCAATTCAGAATTGAGGTTCTCTGAATATGGCCTGCAGTGTGGAACCTCTGTGCCTGACAGGTCACTTCCTCCTCTTCCCTGTTTGGCATGGTCCTGAACTTCCTGGGAGACCAGCCTCAAGATTCTTCCTTTTAAGCCTTTCCTGGCAGTGGTGGCCCCAAATCCTGGCCCCAACACCGGGGTGGATGGGTAGCTTTGACTTCAGTGCTCCTATCAGAGCCATGGACACACTTCTGCTTACAGTCATCTCACTGCCGTGGAATTAAGCACCCCATGTCCCCTACCCTACTACCCCCTGGCCTCCACCTGTAAACCAGTGTCAACCAAGGTTGGGGATGTAGTGAGCAGTCCACCTGGGTACAGGTTATATATAAGGGGATGCATTATCTGTAGTAAACTAAAAAAAAAACAAACAAACAAAAAGAAATTTAATAAAAGTCAGCCTTTTTGTTCATTGTCGCGTGCAGGTAATTTTGAATAATGTCAGGGATAAAATAGTCTCTCTCACCAGGGCAAATGTCTCTTTCTCACACCACTTGGTATTTCACTCCTGTGGATACTTCCTAGTTTATTCTGTTCAGGAAAAGACTATGCTATTAGCGATAGAACGGAACACTAGACGGAGTCTTTAGTCAGTCAAGTTACTCACTAAGACCTAGTATGTACCAGGTACCTTGCTGGCCATCTTACAACCACTATCTTTGTTCTTCCCAGCAATCCCTAACCGTAGGCATCTATACATACATCTCTATTGGGTTGTCAGATGAAGAAATTGAGTCTCAATGTCATCAGATGATTTGTCTACAGTCCTACCATAAGGAAATTCAAACCCAGATCTGGGTAGCCCAGAGTTTGTGTTCATTCTCCTGTGCTTCACTTCCTCCCCTCTGTGAGTCCCTAGTGCCATGCCTAGAATGATATGTCCACTCAGTACCAGGAGCTAGAAATGCAAGTCCCACATCCTTTACTTAAGGAGTCCACAGATTAAAGCAGAAAGGAACTCATGCAACTCACCATGATTCAGTTTAGCATGTGACAAGCCGTTTTAGGAATAAAACTGGCCAACCCTCAACTATTGAAGCCTTTAAGATACAAGGGAAGAGGAGAGTTGTCAAGAGAAGTAATTAGCACTGATTGAACTTATAGCAGATGCTGTTTTGGATACCTCACACATGCTCTCCTACTTGAGTCTTACTACAAACACCTCTGAGGTGGCTTTTATTATTCTGAGTTCTCAGATGGTGCTCAGACAAGTTAAGTGACCTAGCTGGGGTCACACAGCAACTAGGAGCTGGTAAAGCAGGGATTTGAGCAGAGGCCTCTTTGACTCAGAAGCCCGTGCTCTGGCCACAGCAGCACCCTATTAAGAAGGGAGTGAACATGTCAACCCATGAGTTCTGCCCAGGGACTAGGGCATACACTAGTGACCAATAGGATAAGGAAGATTTTAAAAATTATAATTTTTTGACTCTTTACAATTTACAAGATGCTTTCTTATCCATCATTGCATCCATATGAATTTGGCAAGGCAAGGACTGTCTCCATCTACAGATAAAAAAAAAAAAAAAAAAAAAAAAAAAAAAAAAAAAAAAAAAAAAAAAAAAAAAAAAAAAAAAAAAAAAACAGAGGCTTTAGCAAAATTATACAATTTTCCGGAGATTCTATGAATCAGATGCAGAGTCTGGAATGACTTTACCACACTTACCCCATGGATTACCACATGTAATATACAGGTACATCTGATTAGCATCTGAGTCTTAAGGCAACCTAAAGAGGTAGGCTAGACAAGCCTAGCCCTCCCCCCTTACAGACAAAGACATGGAATTCAGAGATGGTAATGAACATATTTAAGTGGTGGAACTGGAACCAGAACTCAGGCCCTAAGATGAGTACACACTTTTCATTTTTATCACATAATGTGGAAAAAAATTATTCATTTCTTCGTTCAGCACCAAACTTGGGCAGGGCCACCAGAGAGTGGGCTTGTCCCTAAGAGCGCTTCCTTCCTCTAATAGCTCTGAGAGCCACCACTAATGCCACCACCAAATTGTGATATTAAAACACAACTAACTCTCTTAGACACTGAAGTCTGTTTTACCAATAAAAGGCAAAGAATGATCAAATGGTCAACTCCACCCCCAACATAACTGCATCTTAAATAAATCTGGGTTTATTCTCCCTTCCCCTAACCTTTTATAAAGTTCTCCTCCAGTTCTAAAGAAAGATATAAAATTGCTCCTCTACATATGAATTTCAGGCTTTCCACATCAAAACCCTATAATTACAAGCAATAAAACAACCAAAGTAAAGGCTAGAATGATTACAAAGCGAGAATATCAATTATGCACTGTCCCACTAAATTGGTTCCTGAAAAACCGAAGCTGTCATCTCTGTTGTTTCAGACACACTGGAGAAAGACAAGGCAGTATGGTGGGAAATGTCTGGGCCTGGGAACTATTGAGTATTCCAGGAGACCTGAGGCCCAGAGAGGTTAAGTAACGTGCTGAAGGTCACACAGCTTCCCACGGAGCTGAAAATGAAGACAGAATCTGAATTCAAGTCATTCTGCCTTCACATTGCTTCCCTGCCCTTTTGGAGTAAGCTGCATGGTGCTCTACCTTCAAAGCTGACTAAGAGCAAAGCCAAGAGGTGGTAACTATGTGCTTAGGGGCCTAGAACTCCTGGCTATCCCTAACTGTCCTGGATTCTATAATCATCATGGTATAATGAATGAGAAAATCTTGAGACAAAAGAACTTCCAGATCATCCTCTTTGATTCTGCTTTATTGTACATGACAATGTCACTGCTCCACTCAGATTTCAGTGGGATTCTTTTTTTCCATTTAGCGGGTAAGGGGCTATAATGTGCTTTCAGTGGCCAGTGCCAGCAGCTCCTCTTGGGAGGACTGTCAGGTGCTGTGGCTCTCCAGCCTTGGGCAGGGATGATTCTGAGGTTTAACTCACACTCCTGAGTCCCCAGGCAGGATCAAGCTGAAGCCACTCTGCAAGTGGCATCTTAATGCCATTCCCCAAATTAGAGTCAAAGTAACTTTTACATTGCAGTGAAAACAACCTTGGGATGGATGTGACAGTTTCCTTTTTAAGGAATAAACACCAACACCACCTGTTTTACACTCAAAATATCACTCTTTGCTTTGATTATTTAAATTCATTTGAAAGATCACATTGTTCTGACATTTTGCTCCATAAGCCTTCATTTTGTTACTGACTAAAAGCAATAAAAGTCTGATCAAGGTACTCAGTCTAATTTTCTGGCTGAGAGTCCATGATCCATTCATTCATTCGCAGCTGGGTCAAGCTTAGAACCAGCTACACTGACTGACCTTATCACATCTACCAAATCATGATCTGACCCTAGCAGCCACCCTGGGAAACAACCTAAGACCTACCTCACCACTGCCTGTGCTGTCACTCCAGCCATCTTGCTGTTCCTCTAACATGCCCAGCTTGTTCCCACCTCAGGGCCTTTACACCTGCTGTTTCACCTGCTTGGAACACACTTGCTTCAGACCTTCTCCCTGCTCCCCTCCTCACTGCATCAGGATTCTGCCAAATGCCACTTCCTCAAAGATCCTTTCTTGACTTTGCCATGTAAAATGATCCATCCCCTACTCTTTCTTTTTACAGCCTTAATCTTTCTTCATAATATTTATTACTATCTAAACTGATCTCGTGATCATTTACTTATGTGCTGTCCTTCTCCTCCAGGAGAATGCAAACTCCACGAGAGGAGATATTTTACCTGCCCAGTTCACTGTCACCTACATGGTGCCCAAAATAGAACCTGCGGGATGGCAGGCACTTGATGTATTTTTTGAATAAACAAAAAATGAAAGAATAACACTTCTCTTCTTCAGCCTTTTATTTGTGAAATAAAACTTTTCCAGAGAAAGACTGCAAAGGCTTGGAAACTGGGAGGCCTTCAGCTTTAATCCCATGGGTAAGTCTCTTATGTTACCTATGGGTCAAGGAACTCTCTACCTCAAAAACCTGCAGTGGCTCCCTGTTGCTTCAACAGAGGACAGTTGTTTATGAGAGTTTCCAGCCTAAGTAAAAACTCAAGGCCACTAAAATAAAATAATCTGACAATGACATTGTATGTGTGTGTATGTATGTTTCATAAACATTTACTGAGTGCTTGCTAAATGCCAGGCACTCCTGAAAGACTACAAAGATGTGATTCCACCCAACCACCATCATTTTGGTAGTAGTAGAGGTGAGATATCCAAGGAGGTCATAGATGATTAAGAAAGAGAGACTTCGGCCAGGCGTGGTGGCTCACACCTATAATCCCAGCATTTTGAGAGGCTGAGGTAGGTGGATTATCTAAGTCAAGAGTTCAAGACCAGCCTGGCCAACATGGTAAAACCTCTTCTCTACAAAAAATACAAAATTATACAAGATTACCTTGGCATGGTGGTGCATGACTGTACTCTCAGCTACTTGGGAGGCTGAGGCCGGAGAATCACTTGAACCTGAGAGGCAGAGTTTATAGTGAGCTGAGATCGTGCCACTGCATTGCAGCCTGGGTGATAAGAGTGAAACTTTGTCTCAAAATTTTTTTAAAAAAAGGAGAGACTTGTAAACAACATTAAAGGGTTAGTAAATGCCAGAATATAGTTCTACATGGGTACACGAGCAAATGTGCAAAAGGAATTCATCTCCTTCATTTGGATATAGGCAGGAGTCCAGAAAAGCTCCCTAGAGGAAGCTACATTTCAGCTGAAGCTTGATGAACAGGGACTCCTCCGACAAGCTGGGAGGAGTAGTAGTGAGGACTGTTCCGTTCCATGCAGAGGAACAGCCTGAGCAAAGGCCAGGAAGGAGGAGGACACATTCTGGGAACTATAGGTGATAAAGTCAGTCCGAAGTGTGGACCGTGAGCTGGGGTTCAGTGAGAGACCAGGCTGAGAAGTAAGCAGGGTGTTTACAGAAAAGATCCCACCCTGGAATCAGGCAGGCCTGAGTTCAAGAGCTGACCATGTCACAAACTAGTCAGTCAGTCCTCTCTGGGCTCAACTTCCTCAGAAGCCAATGACCAGGAGGAGGGGGGCAAAGGATCACCAGCTCTCCAGTGAGGTTGGTGGAGGCATGAGGAGGAGGAACCAGAAGTGCTGGAAAGGCTTGTTTTGTTTCAAAATGAAATACTGAAAATGTCCCCTTGCTTTGATTTGTTTTGAATCATATTTCACTTATTTCAAATTTGAAACTCATTAAAAGAGGATATAAGGTTTGTGTGTTTATCTAGGGTGACTTGGATTAATAAAAGAGGCAGAGAAACTCTGGGTGAGGTGATATTAAAGTCCCCTCTGATTCTCACCTCCAGCTCTAAAATGGCTGACATCTGGGCATACGGGAAAAAGCAGAGAGATTCAGTGAATCAGATACTGAACTTGAAGTCAGACCCAACTTCTTCGAACTCAGACTTTGCCACTTACTTTCTTAGCAAGTTACCAAATGTCTTGGAATGTCAGCTTCCTCTTCTATAATATGATCTTTTCCTCATAGGCTTATTGTGAGATTTGAAATAATGGATTTGCAAGCAACTGCCACATAGTAGGTGCTCAATAAATGTCAGCTGAGTATACTGTCTGACTGTTCTCTCCATATCCCTGTCTCTAATCATAATAGTTTCCTTCTGAATATCTACCATCTGCTGAGTGTTGTCCACAGGCTATCTCTTTTACAAGCTGAAATTAACGACTTCATTCTTTGTTGTCAGTTGAGTTCATTGAGTTGCCTCAAGGCGGTTCTGACCCTCAGAATAGAGACACAATGTTTGATGGGAATTTAGGATATGCTGCCTGGAACCACACAAGGTTTAAAATCTTTTAAAATGTAAAGTGGCTTTTTATTACTTTGGAAACCTACCTACTGTACATTTTTATTTCTAACCATTATACGTTTTCCCCCTTACTTTCCACATTTAACTCAAGGCTTCAAATACAAAAGCCAAGCTTGAAATAATCATAACATTTAAGCAATGAATGTAATGACAGCTTACATTTACATGGTAGGAGGATGTACACCCTATATTTAATAGCTTTAGCCATTTACAGCAAGAATTATCACAGGGACCCCAAAGAGAGAGGGTAGGAGGTAAATTCTAGCACTTTGACTAAAGATATCATAGTCATAAGCTGTTTTGGAAATGATTAAGTGATAAATACAGTAAATTCACCCTCAGTTCTGGGAACCCCACAGTGCAGACAGTAATTCTGCTTTTGCAGAATTACTCTGCAGAGGCAGAACTAATTATTATTATTGTTAAAAGGTCTAAACCTTAAGCCTGTGCCATTTTAGTCTATTTAGCTAGAAGGTCACTAAGTATGTAGAGGAGGTAACTCAGATATGGGGAGCATCTATTGGTGATAGAGCATCAACTGCTTTATCACCTAAAACCTAACCTCCCTCCACATTCCATCTAAGCACTTGTAACTGGACCCCCCAAAAAATATAGTGAGGGAAACCAACAATGTTGAATATCTACAGTGTGCAAGCTGCCTTATTATATAAAATATAGCAAAATGCATGCAGTGCTTAATCATATATAAGGAATGCCAGTAAGCTCAGAAAGGAACCCTTAGCCTCTGCTGAGGAGGCAGCTGTGTGTGGTGTCATTCCTGGCTGCATCCCCATTGCCTAGTGTAGTGTCTGACGCATCCTGCAGGAATTAAGAATACAGAATAAGGAGCCAAAGTTTTGTAGATTCAAGTCCTACTTAGTAGCCGTGTGGCCTTAGATAAGTCACTTAACTTCTTTGTTCCTCAATTTTCTGCTTGTGAAATAGGATGCTCTTAATACCTCTCTCATACTGTAATTGTAGAATTAAATAAGTGTCAAATGCTTAAGACAGCGCTGGCAAATAGTAAGAGTTGCAAACATCATCACTTGTGGACTTGCTGGATGATGGGGACCTCAGCATCACCCAGTGATGTAAAGCACAATAAACTCCCTTTTCCAGGTGGGGAAACTGAAGAAAGTACACCTGCCTGGTCATCCAGTTCTTAATTGGCCTAAATAGGATTCCCACCTATGCCTAACTAATGCTAATAACAAAACAGAACATTTAATTAGTTTTTTTTAAATGTCCTAGGCTTTTACAGATAGATACAATTACAACAATTACATGAGGTAAGTGTCAGTAACTCACATTTTACAGATGCAGAAACTGAGACTGAGGTTGAGTAATTTTCCCAAGGTCATATAGTCAGCAAATGTCAAATGTGGATTGTTTTGTTTGTTTTATATTTTTTTCAACTTTTATTTTATTTTGAAACAGGATCTCACTCTGTTGCCTAGGCTGGAGTGCAGTAGCAGGAACATGGCTCACTGCAGCCTCGACTGCCTGTGCTCAAGCAATCCTTTTGTCTCAGCCTCCTATGTAACTGGACCCACACAGGTGCATACCACCATGCTAATTGTTAAATTTTTTGTAGAAATAAGGTCTCACTTTGTTGCCCAGGCAGGTCGCAAACTCCTGGCCTCAAGCCATCCTCCCCCTTCTGTCTCCCAAAGTGCTAGGATTACAAGAGTGAGCCACTACACCTGTCCCAACTTCTATTTTAAAATTGGGGACACATGTGCAGGTTTGTTATCTAAGGTAAATTGCCTAATGCTGAGGTTTGGAGTATAATTGAACTTGTCACTCAGATAGTGAGTATAGCACCCAAGACATAGTTTTCCAGCTCTTGCTCTGCTCCTTCTCCCCCTAACTCTAGTAGTCTGCAGTGTCTATCCTTCCCATCTGTATGTTCATGCATACGCACCGTTTAGCTCCCACTTATAAGTGAGTTTACGTGGTTTTTTGTTTTCTTTGCCTGCTTAGTTCACTTAGGATAATGGCCTCCAGTTGCAGGCATGTTGCTGCAAAGGACATGATCTCATTCTTTTTATGGCTGCATAGTATTCCATCGTATATACGTGCCATATTTTCTTTATGCAACCCACCGTTGACAAGCACCTGGGTTGATTCCAAGTTTTTGCTATTGTGAATAGCGCTTCGATGGACACTGGGATTCATGTGTCTTTCTGGAAGAACCATTTATTTTCCTTTGGGTATAGACCCAGTAACGGGATTGCTGAGTGGAAAGGTTGTTCGACCCTGGATTATTTGAGAAGACCCAGGCCAGAGAACCTGACTGTCCTCTACATGGAAGAAGTGGGCCACTGTCCCTGGAACCTGAAATTCAGCGAGCTGAGCTGCAGATCTGGCTGGCGTTCCTGTGGCCAAGACTAGGAACTGAGGCTCTAGGAGGACTGGAGATTGAGGCTGGGGTTCTAATGCCGCGGTGGGTCAGTCGGCCTGGAATAAGGGTGTGGCCCCGCAGCGCCAGTTTACAGCGCCCGGCTGGACCGCGGGGAGGAGCAAGAGCAGGAAGTGCCGCGAGCGCTCGCACCGAGGGAACCCCGGCGGCGCCCCGCCTTTGCAGGCGTCTGGGCTCCGCGTCCGCCGCCCTCCCCAGCCGCTCGCCCGCGCGTCCCTTTCGCGTTTAACCCCAGCCGCGCTGATTGCCTGCGATTACTCAGAATCGCCCCCACTTGCCTGGCTGAGTGACGAAAATCAGCAGTAGCTGTCCGAGGAACCCTATTCGCAAACAGGGGCGCTCACCCCAGTGGAAACACCCTAAGCAGGATCCCAGAAATCTGTTTCCCCCCATCCCCCGCTCCGACTCTCGCTCTCAGTGGAACTCCTCCGGGTCTCAGTTTGCCCATCTGAGCACAAGGTGTGAAGAATTTCAGCACAATCGAAAAAAAGGTGTGGAAACGGCCCAAAATAATTTTGATCCGAAATAACTTTGAGAGTTTTATAGTCTAATCAACCATTGTTTGTTTTAATAAGGAACTGTATGCTTTCATGCAAAAAGGAGTAAACCCATCAGCCAAGAAAATTCGCCTGCGGTTCCTCTGTGGTTCTAGGTGTCCTATGTGACACCCCCAGGGAAGCGCTGCAGGGTCCTTTTCCGCTCCTGTCGGGCTGTTAACCTGTAACTCGCCGTGCGAGTATTTGATTCTTGCCCATTAGTAGTTTTACAGTCTCGGTGACAACAGGTTGCATGGGGAAAGACTGGGTTTTGCAGCCAGACACATTGGGTTACAATATCTTGCTGTACCATTTTTTTAAATTATTATTTATTTATATATTTTTTGCCTGTGGGACCTTCGTCAAGCCATTTAAACGTGCCGAGCCTCAGCCTCCCTTCTATGATATAGGAAGAAGGAATCTCCCTGCAGGGTTTCTGGGAAGATTCGGGCTGCTGTCTGTCTAGGGCCTGCCATGTGCAGAGTCATCAGTGAAGAAGGGTGCTCACGGGTGGACACTCCGACGGTCTGAGCCTGGATTTCTCCCTCCTGCTCCTCCCGGGCTCCCGGGCTCAGCGCGAGGGCTGGGGCGTGGCCGGCTCCGAGCCTCCGGAGGACTGCGCAGCGGCGGTGGCACGGGTTCCTGCCTCCCCCACGGCTCGGCGCTGCTGGCGGGACCTGCGGCGACCTGTAGGCGGAAGGCTGTGGCTTTATTTACACAGAGGGCAGACGGTGGAGGCTGGCCTTGTAAGGACGAATCCCTGGCGGGCCTGGGGGGAGGCCAGGAAAGGCGGCCTTCGCCTGATAGGAATCTGTGAATAAATACGTGAACTGAAGAATGCATTGAAATTCCCTCCTAGGATCACAGAAACGCGTTCCAAAGGCAGCCTTCGGAATCTGCCCACTCGCTCCCATCCCATTAATGATTCAAATGAGTTATTGCCAGGCCAGGCGTCCTGCCTCCCAGACCCCACCGTCCTAGGGCTGCCTTTGAGGTACGACATCAGGGCTGGGAGTGAGATCCGGGGCTAAACAAAGGGAAAGGGAACCCCGCTTTGCTGAGCACCTGCTATGTGCTAGGCACCTTTCCTATGTCATTTCATTGACTTTGATTCCCACAACGCTTTGGGGTAGGCAATGTCTTCCCACTTTGGTCTGGGAAAACTCTGGGTCAGATAGAAGTCACTCGCCCAAGAAAAAAGCGTGTAGGTGGAAAAGCTTGGATTCAAACACAAATCTGTCCTGGGTGCCTTTCATGCTACCGCAGAGCCCGGAGGAGCTGCAGAGGCCAGGAAAAGAAAGCATGCTGGCGAGGGCAGGGGAGCGGCGCGACTGCCCTGCTGTGTTTCCAGGCACCACCCCTTCCCGCGGTGTCCTTCGCCTGCCCGCTGGATTGCCAAAGCCTCTTCCAGCTCCATCCGTCAGGTCATTCAACGCCGCCCGGCCCGCTCACTCGCCAGATTTAGCAGCAGGAAGCCCCACGCCCAGCGATCACCGACCCAGAGCCCCTAGTCATGTCGTAGCCAAAACCAATGTAGTCCTGGCGGACTTACAGGTGCACCCAGGGTGCGTATTTCTCCTGCCTCCGCCTCAGTCCCGGCTTTGCATCCGGTCCTGGAGCAAAGGAAACTAGTCCAGTTACCTCTTTTCCCGGCAAGGCCCCACCCACGCCCACCCTCTGAGGCCCCAAACGGGTTTCTTCACTTTCCCTGACCCAGCTCCTGCCCGGGGGTGAGGAAGGAAGCCGGTTGCTCAATGTGCCGGAGGAGGCTAGTTCTGGTTCTCAGGCCACTCATCGACCAGCCAATCAGTCAGGTGGGCCCCAGCTAAAGACACCCTGCAGGTACAGTGACTTGAGCACCCAGAACCACTCAGCAAGTCCTTAGGGGTCCTCATGCAACATAACACGTGGACTCTGTGTGAGGTCCGATGGGGAAAATGAGCTGGATGAAGCAGGGCACTCCAGTCCTCTGGGTTCATCCTGCAGGCTTGCCCCAGGGCGACACACTGACCTCTTGCTGGGCCTCCATCATATGCACCCAAGTGACCTTGGAAGACTTTCAAGCTTTTTTGCTTTTAGGCCTGTTGGCCAAGAGGAGAGCGTGGGCAGAAAATTCAGACCATGACAGGAGGAATTCATTTACAAATATTTATTGAGTGGCAGCCATTGCACTAGACCCTTGGGATAGGGGAACCAGACACAGTCCCTGCCCCCAGGAGTCCCCATCTAGTGAGGAGTCAGACAGGTAATGGGACATTTTAATACGATGCCCTGAGACATTTCCCAAGAGTGCATCTGGGAGAAAACCCTAAGATGGTGGGGTGAGAAGTGGGGAGGCATCTGAAAAAACTTTCTCAGACTCCAAACACTACCCCTTTCCTTCCTTTTTCCATCTTTCTATACTCATTTCTGGAGTACCTGCATCATGCTAAGAGATCAGGGAGCAGGAGGTGGTTTTCAAGGGAGAACAAGTCATGGTGTCACAGTGTTGTGGTTGAAATGCCAGCACTCCAGCTATAGCCACTTATTCTGTGCCCATGGGTGACTCACATCATCTCTCTGACCCTTGGTTCCCCGATCAGTAAAATAGGGATAATTGATAATACCTACTTCAAAGAACAAGGCCTGGCCCAGGGTAGCCATTAATGAATGTAATCTTATATTATTTTGTGGTGGTTCACACTTTCTGTTTCTTACAACAACCCCATGTGGCTGACAGCACAGGTAACCTTATACCCATTTTACAGATGAGGATACAGACTCAGACAAATCAACTCGATGGCCAACGTCTGGTACATTTTCAAGATCAGGATTCTGGGGAAGAGTGACCTCCTGAAGTGGGGGGATATTATGACCTTCACCTGCCCTCCCTGAAACCCCAGATGACTGGTTGAGGCTGAATTGTCTGGGGAACTTCCTCTGACCTAAATCCAAACACCAGCCAGAGATACAAACATCCACACCCTCACCGTTTTTGCCCCAACTTGTCTTCATGCCAGGGGATTTCTCTTTCAGGAGCTACATTTAAAAAGGGGGAAATTATATGACAATTAGACACCTACTGTGTGGCAGACATTCCACAAGGCATGCTTGTGTGGGTTATTTTACCTTATGTGAGCCATTTTATGTGGACAGGGAAAAGAGGAGGATGATGGAGGAAGAGGAAAGAATCGACTTTTTCCAACCGCTCTCCATAATCAAACTTCACATCAGCACATATAACCCTGAGTGTTCTTTCTAAAATGAAAATGTGATCATACTCCAACTCCCTGGCTTAAAATCTGCCAGTAGTCTCCCCCGTGTTCACAACAAAGTTGACACTGCGCAGACATGCTCAGCTAGCCACATCATCACATCCGCTGTGCCCTCTGACCTCCTGACCTTTGCCCATGCAGTTTCTTCTTCCTGAAGTGCCTTGCCAGCTCCCCACTTCCTTTCTTACTTTTACTTGGTTAAATCCTACTCATCCTTCAGCCCTCAGCTTAAAATGTTACTTCCTCTAAGAAGCCTCCTTGTCCACTCAGACAGGAATAGGCTCCTGCTACATACTATGCTCTATACATACTATTCTCTGTTGTAAGTACCTGTTTAATAGTGTCCCACTAGGTAATAAGCTTCTTAGGGTCAGGAACTGTGTCCTCTTCCTGTGTCCTCAGCACTAAGCATATTATGACTCCTAGTAGGCATTCAATAAATGTTTAGTAGATGGATAAGAAGAGGTTGAGCATAAAAATGATCCCCATTTAACAGAAGAGAAAACCAATCCCAAGGATGGGGGA
Source organism: Cebus imitator (assembly GCF_001604975.1). Classification (NCBI taxonomy): domain Eukaryota; kingdom Metazoa; phylum Chordata; class Mammalia; order Primates; family Cebidae; genus Cebus; species Cebus imitator. The sequence continues at coordinate 4,073,935 of NW_016107478.1, read as the reverse complement.
AATGCCTATCTAAGGTCAGATAGCTGGTTAATGAAGGAGTGAAGCCTCTCTAAATCCACTCAGCATTGTTTCACTATTTCATTTATAATGAAGATTACACAAACTTCTAAGTTCTGTCATCAAAATTGTTCTTATCACTATCTTTCAACATTGCACAGAACAGGACCTGAGTCCTAATAATATAATAATTATAAATACCAATTATGAGGTCTATAGTTAGTCCTGGGTCATGATTTTAGGTTCCCGAGACACATTATACCTCATGACATCTTCCACATGCCACCACTGTGATGTCTCTTCAACAGATGAGAAAGCTGATTCAGAGAGATTAAGTGATTTATACAAGGATCCAGAGCCTTCAAATCCAAGTATTCTCCAACTCCTAAGCCCAGGTTCTTTCCACCTTACTGTGCAGCATCCTGGCATGGCTTAGAGCTGACTTCTTTTGTGGCCACACATCCCAGCTGGGCCTCAGTTCTCTCTCTGACAGGATACAGATGAGACCCCACAATCTCTAAGGATCCTCTGGGCTTGGTCCAAATGTCATACCAACACTGGCATTTTTCTCTGGCCACTTTTCCCTTCTTCCCTTGGGTTCCAGCATCTGCACGGACTCCACCTCTATGAAAAGACCTGGCAAGTGAAGCCATCGTTGTTCCCAGTCAGCGGCCACCTTGAGAACCAGGCAGGTAGGGGCAGATCCTCCCATCCACAGGTGTCTGAACAAACAAACTGTTTAGCAATTACACACACCCTTTGCCAGAGCTCCCACGGTCTTTATGGACTCCAAAGAACTGCTCCCAACTCTAGGGTCACTCACTGCCAGATCTTCCTTCAGGTGCTTGTATTGATTTATTCATTTAGCAAATATTTGAGCACCTATTACATGCCTGACATAGTTCTTTTCACTAACGATGTTCCCCTTGGAGCCCTGGAACTTCTTCAACTATCTGAGATGAGAAAGTTCTTCCAAACAGTCTTATACTAGACTAGAAGTTCCATGAAGGCAGGAGCTACGTCTGTTTTGTTTGTTATTCTATCCATTACCTAGCACTGTGGCTGACATGTGGTAGGTCTCATTAAATATTTGTTGGATGACTGAGCGGGTAACTATTAAATGATCCATTTATCTCCAAAATGTTGTATCTAATCCTCTACTTTGAGAAAAGAGTCATGGCATTTAGAATCAAAAGGGACCATTGGGGGAAAAAAAAAAGCTACCCTAATGCCCTCATTTTATGGAAAGGGAGCCCCAGAGAGAAGAGATACAGAGTTCAGGGCAGAGTCTGGAGTACACTCCAGGCCTCTTGACTTTGGCCTAAGCACCTTCTCTGAGTTGGGACCTGGCTCCAAAACGCTAAACATATTCTCATCTCATTCTCACAGCAGCCTTCTGGGGCAGGGGAAGGAGAAGGGAAGCACTACCATTGCCAAACGACAGGAGAGAAAATTGAGGCTCAGAGATGTGAAGTGGAGTGGCTTCCCAACCCCAGGTCATACAACCAAGCATCTCAGGGTTTCTCCTCCTTAACAAATGCTCATTCCACTCATCTCCCTTCCCACTGCTTGCTGCTTTCAAAAGTCTTAAAAGAGATGTGAAAGGACAAACCCTAGAGTTGCAAAGACCTTCCTCTTTGTTATTCATTCTGCTTCTGAAAGGTTGGGTCAATCCTCCACCCAGGACAAATAGTAAATCCATTCAGACATTCATAATCACCATCCATTCTTATAGGGGGCTGGTGGCCCAAATGCTTGCTTCAGAGGCCAAATGCTCTCCAGTGACGCTGAGGACATCTTTTCCCTTCTATGATGGCAGTAGGTGAGCAGGGACCAGGGGTCTTTGGGAGACTGTTAGACCCTATCTCAAATCTCAGACGGCCCTCTAGACTCCATACACACCAGGTCTGTCTGACTACACGCTCATCCAGGCCACAGGTCCCTGCCTCCATATCGTGGCTGGTGCCACCTCAGCAGCCTCATACTATAGTGATGGGTATAGGGGAGAGAGAGTTGTCTTGAAAGAGGCCAGGTACCTCAGCAAAAGAAGAAGAAAAAGGGCCAAATGAGAGCAAGAGTAGCAATCGTACCCTCCGGACAATGACACCCGAGTGACCTGGAGTGGAGATTTTTATCTCTGGGGCAAAGAATCTTAGTTACTCAGGAATGAAAAGATAATGCCTTTCTTTTTCTAACAGAGGAGAGGCAGGATCAGTATGCCGTCATCCTATTTCATGATTTAGAGATAATTTACAACTATATTAAAAGACAGAATGTCCCACCAATAACTTTAAAATGCCAGTGTGGCCTGCTGTTGGACAGCACAGGGCAGGACCTTGCATTGCTCCACACCAGCTAAACAATCTTGAGCAAATCATCTGACCCTCCTGAAGCTGTCTCCTGGGCTAAACAGTGGCACTAATGGGTAAGTGTGTGTGAGAATTAAATGATGTCACTGATGTAAAGCACCAAGCACCATGCCTGGCACACAGGTTGCTAAACAAATATTGCTTTTTTTTTTTTTAAAGAATGGGGAATGAATTATGCTTTGGAAATCAAATAGTCATGGAAAAACCAAGTCCCCCCCTACGCCCCTCCCTCAGCAAAGTAAAGTTTCACTAGGGCTTAATAGACCCATTTCCCAATAGTTTCTTCAAGGATCAGCCCTCACACTGTGTGACTAGCCTCCCACACAGTGGGTTTGTACGCTTCCTTTCCTATTCTCTTTGAGCCAGGCCTCGCCAGCAAAAATGCATCTAGCCACTCAAAACGCCCTCATTACAACTCACCCAGCAGGATTTCCACATACCAATTGGCATGTGCACACATATACTAAAAACGCATGCAATGCGATGCAGCCCGATAAAGCGCGTGGCTCCTTTCCATATACTTTCAACAAACGGTATAGCAGAGTGGAAAGTGCAGGAGCTGTGGGGCTTGATGGGTGTGGGTTCAAAGCTATTTCCTTCTTTTAACAATGGTGTGATCTTAATTTAAGCAAGTCCATAAATCTTGGTCCCCTTCCTCCAAAAGATGGTAATTATAATACTTAGCTTTTGGTCTTGTTGTAAGGATCAAATAAAACAATGTGTATAAAATAATGGTCTGATATGCTACAGGTGCTTAAAGATATTTATTGCATAAAGTGCCAAAAATTTGAAATGAGAGGAAAGAAGGGAGAGCCTAGCACTGAGCTCACCTAATATGGTGTTTTACCCAGTGAAGTGGTCTCTCTGTTTCCAGCCTCCTTTGGGGCTATTTGCTTCTGACACTAAGACTTTGATCTAAGCTGGCCTTGCTCTGTTATTAAGCTGTTTTCGTTTTGCCTCAACAGACTTGACAGTACACTGAGAGTGAATGCTATGTTTCCCATCTACATCCCCCCACCTCTATCCCAAATGCCCAGTGCACAGCTGGGGACAGCAGGGATCCTCAATAAGGCCCAGAGAAGACAAGGGGACTTCTTTTCACCTCAAAGCTCTTTTCATGCCCTCACTCCTGCCCTTCTTCCCCTGCCTCTTTAGGCCTGGTTGGGTGAGATAGCCAGCAGTGAGCAGAAAGAGCAGGGACAGAGAAGGGTATAGGAGAGCCACTTCAGAGGGGGCTGGCATTTTGAAATGGAAACAAAACAAAAAGCATTACAAAAAGAAAGAAACTCCACTGCCCCCGCTCCTGCTCCTTCCCTCCTCATTCATCTGTCAAAATGTCACATAAGGAAGAAGATAAAGTGAAGCAGTCCATACCTGAGACAGATTAGAATTTGAGAATTATATGGGCAACTATCTTCCATAATGCAGAGAGCTTTTGACCAGCTTTGTCCTATTTTACCTGCACACCATCTTAGTGAAGAAGACATAGCTAGTCCATTCTCAATAGTGAAACTGAGGATAAAGAAAGTATAGCCATTTGACTGAGATCACCCAAGAGGGAAATACTAGATATAGGGTATAGAGAGAAAAGAGAGGGAGAGCTGAGACACAGACAAACAATAGGGAAGACCACGTGAAAACAGAGGCAGGGAATGGAGCTGTGCTTCCACAAGCCAAGCAACCCCAGAAGTCACCAGAAGCTGCAAAAGGCAGAGAATGGGTTCTTCCTAAGGGCCCTCAGAGAGAGCGTGGCCCTGACAACACCTTGATTTCAACTGCTTTACCTTCTAAAACCATGAGAGAATACATTTCTGTTGCTTTATGCTACAAAGCTTGTGGTCATTTGTTACAGCAGCTACAGGACACAATAGCAGTAGAAAGTATGCCTCTCGCTGGCTTGATGCCCCATCCACCCCTTGAATCTTCCATCTTACTGGACGCATAGTAGGGCCTCTATAAAAGCCCTTATGAGGGACTGATTATGAAAGGCCTTGTTGTGAGCCATCCTCTGTTTTCAGCTGGGTTACCTATCCTAATGGTTGACCAAAGCCAAATAAATTTCATGAAGACAGCACAGTCGGGTGCATCAATGAGCATGGCAGGTGACTAGCATCTACTGAGTGCTCATCCTGGGCTAGACATTCTACCCATGCTGTTTCACTTAGGCTTCTTTCACTCAACATATGTTATTGAGCACCTGTTTTCAAGTAGGTCTACTTTACCAAGAAGGAAACTGAAGCTCAGGGAGGGGCAGTAACGTGCTTGAGATCTCACAGTGAACAAGTGGTAGTGTCAGGACTGGAACTTTGGACTCCCAATGTTATTTTTCACTTTATTAAACTACCATGGTTTATGACATGAACAGAATTAAGACAGAGAGCATGAAGGGAAGGGAGAAAAAGGGTGGAGAAAAATGATTCAGTACTGGCAGACGCTGTGCTTTTTTTTCATAGTCTGGGAGCAATTAGGTAGCACACCTCTGACTTTCAATTTGTTGTGGTAGGGCTAAATTTAAACCTTGAGTCATCTTTTTCTGTGATCGATATGTATCTATATGAGCAAAATTAATCATATTGTAAAGCCGCCATGGGAATTCTAGATAGCATTGCAACCATGGTACAAAGCGCAAGCAAGAAAGCAGGACGCCATTGCCGCAGACGAAAAAGCATTAGTCCCAAAGGCATGTGTGTGAATGGCCCCTAGGCAGCCGCCTAATTCTCCTCATTGCCCTGGTTTGGTTAAGATAAATGCTAATCAGTGAGCCATCCAGGGCTCAACTCACCTGGAGCATCAGTGCAGGCTCTTCCTTGCCATTTCATAAAGGGGCCACATATTCATAAAATCCAGCAAGTATTTACTGAGCACTTACTGTGCTCCAGGTTCTGGGAACACAGCAGAAAACAAAACCAAGTCTGCTCTTATAGAGGTGACATACTACTCTGGGGAGAGATAAAATTAAAAAACAAATGAGTAAGTATCTAATATGTCATCGGTAAGTGAAAAGAGGAAAACTAAAATGGAGGACTGGCAGTGCTTGGAGGTGTTTTTCTACATTAAGTCGTCAGGGAAGGCCTTTCTGATATGGTGTCATGTGGGGAGAAGCCTAAGGAAGTGAGAGGATGAAGCCTACAGATATCTGGAGGACAAGAGAACTATATATATGTATGTATGTGTGTATATATATATATGTGTGTATATGTATGTATATATATGTGTATGTAGGTATATGTGTGTATGTGTGTGTGTGTGTGTGTGTATATATATATATATATATATATATATATACACACACACACACACACACATATTTGGTCATATATATGTATACATATGACCTAAAACAACGATGTGCTTGGGAAGTTCCAGTAACAGCCAGAAGGCCTTTGAGGTTGGAGCAGACTGAGCTAAGAGGGAGATCAGAGAGTGCCAGAAGACAGGTCGCACAGAGCCTTGCAGGCCATGGTGATGAGAAGCCGCTGGAGGGGGTGGCACAGAGGAGCAGCAAGGTCTGGTTCAGTTTACAGAAGGACTGCCCCGCGTGGAGAACCAAACGACAAGGACTGATGGAGGCAAGGAGGCAAGTTAGAAAGCTGCTGCCACAATCCAGGACACAATGGATGGTGACCTGGACAGATGGTCTCAATCACAGTGGACAGATGTTTACCAAAAAGTGAAAAGAAAGAAAAGTGTTATGAAAAGGGAGAAGGAAAAAAGTGGAAAGGAGAAAAAAAATGGAATATGAGAGAAAAAAAATGTATTTCACATATCAAACAAGAATGTGGTCGCCAATTATTAAAGGTAAGACACTAGGACGGAAATGAGGGGAAAAGAGCCAACCTTCGCTGGATCCCTCCTGTGTTACTGCTGCACAGGTCTCATGTGTCCTACCTCATGGTATCACAATCATTTCAGGTAGGAATCAGGAGCCTTGATTGGGTAAATGACAAATCTGAGGCCCAGGAAAGGTATATAGTTTCTCTAAGTTCACACAGCCTATATGGGAGTTCTGGAATCCAAATCAAGGCATTATCTAAGTCCAAAGTCTGCTCTTCCTAAAATTCATTCTGACTGAGGGCAGAAAAGTGTATAGACATAGTTCCTGTCTCAAAAACCTCTGTGGCATAGAATAACCTCATGAGATGAAAACTGTTATTATCTTTATTTCTAGAAATGATAAAACTGATGCTCAGAGAGGTTAAGTGACTTGCCCAAGTCATAAGCCAGCAAGTCCCCAGCTAAAAGA
>NW_016107478.1:4060284-4067246 GCF_001604975.1 Cebus imitator | reverse complement strand
ATGTATCTTAACTACTACTCTGTATCATCATATGATATAGTTGTTTTGAGATTTGGTATACAAAGTAAACTTTATTTAGACTTCATTTATAGACAAATGGCAGGCATGAAAGGAACCAAGTCATCTAAGTCCACTACTACTCTAAGTCTTCCTGAAGAATACACATACACGCACGTACCACACATTTATTGACATATATACCTACACATATAGATATGGGCACACCCATAAAGTACACGAATACGCAACATTCCAAAGTCAATTACTTCCTAAATTATCTTCTGTTATCTGAGTCTCTGAAAATTAAGTCATTTACCCAATTATGATGAATTACCAAAGTCATCTTGTCCATTCCCAACAAGTAGACAGAGGTGGTCTTCAAAACTTCTTTAAAAATCAACTAGAAAACTCTGTTAATTTCCTTCAGCAACTAAGGGAAGGAGTAGAGGTTGGAAGGCTGACATCTCAAATACTCATCCTTTACCAATAGAGAACTCCACAAAACACCAACTCCTAATGCCTTGCCTGCTCTCTAGAAATACAGATTCAGCCTCACTATAATTCAGTTCTAAACATCAGAAAGACAGTATCTCTTATTGAGAGATGCTGTGGTGTAGATAAATTTGTGGAAACTAAATTTGTCCACTGATAGTCCTGAGTTCTAACCTGTTCCCACCTCCTCCTACCTAGCTATGTGACCCCAACATGGTGACTGTGTTCTCTCATAAACAAAATAAGAATAATTCCTACTTCTTGAGCAATCATGAGGATTATAAAAGATTTCTTAAATAAAATGTCAAGCACAAGGTTGATGTTTAATAAATTTTCAGCTTCCCTCCTGATTCCAGTAAAGAGGCTGATGGAGGACAAAGTTCATGGTCTTGACCTTTTCCCTACAGGGTAGAGAATCACTAACTTCCAACCAATAGAACCTGTAATTACTATCCTTGGATACCACAGGAAGGAGTTTAAAAAAAAAGTCAGATGTTTTCATGCATAAAGACAGGCCCAGGCATCATTACCATGTTGCTAGGTGTTGTTAAGCCACCCACCTAGCCACAGAGTGGGCAGCAATTAATGTAATTAGCGCAGTGATGAGTGTCCTCCACAATGATAAACAGCTCAGCCTTGCAGAACTTGACAGACCTGCTGCTGCCCGGGCTCCTGACCCTGAACTTCCACATGGGGAGTGATGTAGTATAGTTTAATGGGAAGAGGCCAGGCTCTGAGTCTGATGGAACCAGATGTAAATCCTGTCTTTGCTGATATCTACCTGTGTGACTAAGGGAAAGTCACTTCACCTCTCTGAGCCTTAGTTTCTTCATCTGTCAATGGGTTTATTAATATTCTCATGGGGTTGTTATAGTTACCTTCATCATCATCATCATCATCATCATCACAGAAATTGCAAAGGGTGGAGAGCTGGAGCAGCCCATTTCTTTCTCTCTGGTTAAACTCAGAGGGCAAACCTGTGATTTGATGGCTTTAGGGAAACAACCAGAGTTTGAAATAGAAAGAATATTGACACCCAGAAAAAATAGGGAGAGGAAATACTCCTTGATTTGATTAATTATTTAAGATAATGTTATAAATAATTAACACAAGTGTTATCAGCAAAACTACTGCTTACATAAAACATATGCAACACAGCAATCCGGCTGTTGGTAATAAAATTATGAAACCTGCTCCTAAACTTTAGATCTAGCTATTCCATTCTGAAAATTAATACCCTCACAAAAGAAGTAAAATAAGCCAAAGGTTATGATTTCTCTCTCTCTCTCTCTGTCTCTCTCTCTCTCTCTCTCTTTCTCACTGTGTGTGTGTGGGGGTGTGTGGTGAAGTTATTGATAATCATTAAGAATTCATTAATTCATCCAATCGGTAGTTGCTGAGTGCCTGTAGGTACCAGATAAAGACCTTGAGTGTGGACAAATACACACACAAATACACACACAAATACACACATACATACACACACACACACACACACACACCCCATTAGGATTCACTGAAATGAAGGCTCTGAAAAAGGTCTATAAAAGTAGAGGGAATCAAGGGAAGAGAGAAACTAATAGGACTACTGCTAAGCAAAACTCAAGCATTATTTCTGAGACTGACAGGGAAATGAGCCATATGGAGTCTTGGAAATGTGCATGTGAAACAGTGCTAAATGAAAACAAAGAAAAGAAAAATTGTCTCAGCACTCTGAGAATGTCAGAGCTAGAAAGAATCTCAGAGAACATTCAGTTTGGAAGTTCTCAATCCTTTCCATGAAGACCTTGTGGCAAGTGAGGTTCACACAGCCTAACAATTCAGGCAGAGAACAATTAAGTTCTGGGTAATAACAACAAAAATTTCCAGCCTATAGCTGTCACTCTACCATTTTCTCTATCATCTGAGAAAGCTTCAGTATACCAGGGAGTGAAGCTATTAGAGGAATAACTTTGAATCCACTTTAATTTGTTTAATAAAATAAGGTGTAGGAGTCCCCACCACATTGGAAACCAGTGATCTTACAAAAGTCTTCATCAGTGGAGATACTGAGGCCCCAGGTGACCTATCTACCTGTCATACCAGCACGTACATCTTGCTCAATTGGTATTTGTTGAATAAGTATCTGTGAATGAGCAGGCAAATGAGAGGACGTGACCAAGATTACCCAAATTGCGTGTAACTGGTAGCATATGCTTATTAAAACTTAGGGATTGGAACCCAAATGCCTATCAATGATAAACTGCATAAAGAAAATGTGGCACATAAACACCATGGAATACTATGCAGCCATAAAAAAGAAAGAGTTCATGTCCTATGCAGGGACATGGATGAAACTGGAAGCCATCATTCTCAGCAAACTAACACAAGAACAGAAAACCAAACACTGCATCTTCTCACTCATAAGTAGGAGTTGAACAATGAGAACAGATTGACACAGGGAGGGGAACATCACACACTGGGACCTGTCAGGGGATATGGGGCAAGGGGCGGGACAGCATTAGGACAAATACCTAATGCCTGCAGGGCTTAAAACCTAGGTGATGGGTTGATAGGTGCAGCAAACCACCATGGCACATATATACCAATGTAACAGACCTGCACATCCTGTACATGTATCCCAGAACTTAAAGTAAAAAAAAGCAAACAAACAAAAAAAAACTCTTAGGGATTGGGAGTGAATTTAGACCAAAGTACATAGAAATGCCTGTTCTTATATTCGTTTCTTAAATTCGCTCAGGCCTAACATAAGAAATAAAACAATGGCCTAGCTGACATAGTGGTGTATAGTTCAGTAGGCAGGACACAGGGGCTCATGGTAATAACCTGACATGGAGTGCTAGAATCCTCAAGACATGGGAGGTAACTGCCTGGTCTCCAGTATGCAAAACTCCCAATAGAGGACTGCACATATAGTGACGCGTTAGCAGTCAAGGAACAAAGATTCTTTTAATAAAACCGGCCAAGTGCAGACCCATAGGGCAAAGTCCTCAACACCTGATCATTATTGGTGGCTCTTTCCTGCCTGGGACAGTTCCCATCTCTCCTCCAACTGGAATGCCTCTCTCACACTACCCTCCTTCTGCCAGTTTCAGCGTTTATACCATCTATCTACATCCTCTCCTCAGGGAGGCCCTATCTGATCATTCTCTTTAAAAATATCCCCACTGTTATTCTTCTTCAAAACCAGAGGATATTAGAGATCTTCATGATCCATAGGCTCTATCATTTGCCACTGTTTGGTCAGATAATGTTTACATATTCAACTTGTCCAAGAGTTACAACCCAGGGAAAACACAGTTCTAGGTTATGGGCAATTCCCACCCAGTTCTTTTCACTCATAACACATATTGCTCATTGTTATTTTATATTGGTTTGTTGACTTATTGTCTCTATATAATAGCTATCATACTAGCAATTCCTGTTAATATTTACTGGGCATTTACTGTGTCAGGTACTAATCTAAGTACTTTACTTATCAATTCATTTAACATTCACAATAACTCTCTGAAATAGTTTGTCATGAGCCTCATTTGACAGCAGAGAAAACTGATAACCAGAAAGGAATTCGGCCAAGTTCATATAGAGTAAAGGACGGAACCAAGTGTCAGACTGAGGAGATCTGGCTTCAGAGGTTAAGCACTTAAACTATAGGCAATATAGAAGCACCATAAAGGCAGATTTCATCTTTTTTTGCTCACCATTTTATCCCCAGGACCTTGTCTAGTACCTGGCATGGAATAGGGGCTCAATGAAGGAAGGAAGGAAGGAAGGAAGGGAGGGAAGGAGGAAGGGAGGGAGGAAGGGATGGGGGAGGGAGGAAGGGATGGGGGAGGGAGGAAGGGAAGGAGGAAGGGAAGGAGGAAGGGAGGAAGAAGGGAAGGAGAAAGGGAGGAAAAAGGGAAGGAAGGAACAAAGAAAAAGAAAATGGGAGGGAGGAAGAAAGGAAAGGACAGAGGACAGGAAGGAAGGACAGGTGAAAGGAAGGAAAAGAGGATGCGAGAGATGAAGGAGGAAAGGATAAGAGGAATGAAGGAAGGGAGGGAGAACACGAATGAAGAAAACAAAGGAGGGAGGGAGAGGGGAGGAAGGGGGATGAAAGGAGGAAGGGAAGGAGGGAGGGAAAGGAAAAGGGAGGGAAGGAAGAAGGGAGAGAAGGAAAGAAGGAAGAATGAAAGAGGGCTGAGGAGGAGGATGTGCTGTGAGCCCCATCATGTCCCTCTCCTGGGTAAAGTGAGGCTGGGACCCACTGAGCAGTCCTTGTATCACTTGGGAACAACAGAGATGCAGGAGACGGTGCTGAATGACATACTGTCCCTGTCCCAGAGGAATGTCTCCATCCTCCCTCATGGTGGTCCAGTGGATCTGATGCCCTCAGTGAGGTCTGAAACCTCTTCAGTGGGTCCAGGATTTTTCTCAACCTACAAAAGGAAGTTCAACTGCAATGCAAACATTCTGTTCTGGGGCCTCTGTGCTGGGCCCTCAGAGCACATACAAGAATATGACAGAGTCCTCTCTCAAGGATCTCACAAGCTAGTGAAGACAAGGAAACCTAAAACCAAGGAGGGGAGTGGACAGTAGCCTGGTCAGGCTGGAAAGGGAGGGAGGGACAAAGGGAGAGATTCATGGCTCTTACTGAATTCTATTATATCTCTGAGAGTCATTACTTATTCTGCTCATGAAGCCTGGGATTAGTTGAGAGCTGCAACCCCTCATCTGTATATGTGGACTGCTCTGTTACATATGTGACCCTGTAGCACATGTTACTGTAAAACAAGGCAAGTCTGATAACTAGAGGAATAATAGGACAATAACATGCAAGCTGCTAGATTTTTCCCAGGCTGTCAAAGATTTGTTGCACCAAGGAGCAGCAGCTGAGCAGGAGGTACACTAGCATGGTTGAATGCATTGCCAGAGAGATGGATAGGGGGAGTACTGGACATGATGCTTTTACCCACCCCAGCCCTATCATGCTGGGCTCTTTGTCTACATGCTTCTTCTTGGAAGAGCTTTCGGCATGGTGCTTTCCCATCTTTGACCATTTGCCCTTGGTGCTACAACTAAGCAGCCTCATCCCTTCCTTAAACCTTCCATCAAGCAACCTTCACTAGTTTTAAGGTACAATCCTAAATTTTCTGTTTAGTTATTCAAAATTTAACAGGTCTTCTTATCTCTATTATTTTCATTAGGATAAATATCCTAATCTTAGCATCATGGTCATAATATTGTACAAGTTTTTGTGGTCTTCCCAACTCTATTTTTGCAAAAGTCCTGTTATTTTTAATGTACAATTCTATAAAACACAAACTATTTCAGGAACCTGTATATAAAGTTACAACAGAAATCCCTCTATCAGTTCACCAAAGGCTCTCCCATAAGCTATCATGGCATTCCTTACATAAGTTGTTTGAATTAAATGTCAATCACCACATTCACTTTTCAGATGAGAAAACTCAGGCTCTGACATATTAAATGTCTTATTTATGGGAGATGAACTAGAACTTGAATCCAAGTCTTCAACTCCAAGTTCATTTATTCAGCCTTTATTTTACCCATGACACTTAGCATAGTTCCTAGCACATGGTAGGCAATAAAACAGTAAGTAATTCTGGGAAAAATGAATACTTCCCCCACATCATTCATCTATCTAATAATATCATTCATGAATGTCATTTTGAAAAATAAAGAAATATGGAAGAAAGGAAAAAGGTAACCAATTTTTTGGAGTTCCTACTATGAGCCAGGAATAACACTAGATGCTTTGTAAACACACACACACACACACACACAATGAGAGAGCTTTTATTATTCCTTACAGATGAGAAGCTATTGGTCAGCCATTTAAGGAAATAACCAAAGATTACACTAGTGGGAAGGAAATGAGTTCACATTCAAACCCAAGTCTTCCGGATTCCAAAGCCCATCCATACGTTTCACCATATCAGTGAAAAAGGCCTGTTAGTTGTAGAATAAGAGATGGCTTTCAGTGGTAGATAGACAAATTTATTTTATGGTTTTGTAATTATATTTATAGTCGTCTAAATGTTTACAGCAATTGATGCTTGTTACTTATTTACAATAGTACTCATCATCTCATATAAAATTTGTCTTTGAGTTTTAAAAAAGTGAGTCCATTTACAGAAAAGTATTAAATAAATTGATCGTAGACATGTAAGTAGATATAGCAAAATGCAAACAATGATTAGTAAGTGACACAAATCTTAATCCTAACAGATTTCTTAATAAAACATTTTTATGTATGTGATTGATTCCCATAAGGTGTATTGGCAGATATTTTCTAAATTATTTAGAGTAAAAAGGAAATTAAAGCAAACCCAATTCCACATGCAGTATTTTAAGAAATTTAACATGCTGCCCTTTATTTCAATATTCTGTGTCATTTGGTGTTTCTGTGGTAGTTGCTATAAGAAGTGCTAGGTTTCTCTTAGAATAAAGGAAGCAGAAGAAGT
>NW_016107478.1:4041559-4060209 GCF_001604975.1 Cebus imitator | reverse complement strand
GCAGTATTTTAAGAAATTTAACATGCTGCCCTTTATTTCAATATTCTGTGTCATTTGGTGTTTCTGTGGTAGTTGCTATAAGAAGTGCTAGGTTTACATTTTTTTTAAGAGAGTAGTGGAAGTTTTGAGAGCCTAGTGAATATTCTCAAATGATCCACATGCTTGATGTTTGTGTTTTACAGAGAAACAAAGTAAAAGGCCCTGGGATGACTCAAGACACCTGGTTTCCATCTTATCTTTGGTTGTTAACTTACTATGTCACTCAAGTAAGTTATGGTTGGAGTGCTCAGTGTCTTCATTATTTAAATGAGAGAGTTTTGATTTCCATAACCATTTTCCAGCAATGTAAGACACATCCAATAGAGAGAATGACTATAACTGGCAAAAGCAGTTATTCCTGTAACTTAGGAGGCACATGCCTACCATGGGCACTAGAACCCTTCCAGGTCTGAAAGTCTGTGATTTCATGATTTTGGTTCCTTGGGTTTCAGATGGCCATACAAGTAGCAGTAACGTGTACACATTGCCATTAAACAGTCTCTGGATTATGCTTAGAATGTCACACCACAGATCACATGAGCCAAGCTGGTGTAAATTCGTACCTGCCCTACTAGACAGTGACTGCTCTGGTTAACTAAATGTCCATGTTAATATCACTGTGCTTATTATAACCTTACGTCTGGACTTTGTATTTTTAAGAAATGCATTATGCAACTTTGCAATATATCAAACACCATTTAAACTATCGCTAGTAAATGTTCTCTTTTCTTCACTTTATTAGTTTTTCTTTTTGTTTTTGTTTCTGTTTCTTAACTAATAAATTGCTTTATGCTTATTGTAATAGATTACAATATTCACTACCTCCTTCTGCAACCTCCATGACTTCTCAGCTCTACTGATACTGAACTTAGCCATGAGACTTGCTTCAGTCAATCGAATGTGGACAGAAATGACAACATAACAGTTCCAAGCCTTAAAAAGTTTCACATGCTTCCATTTACCCCAGTCTCTCCCCTGAGAAGAATATGCTCATGGTAGATTCGACCTCTCCAGGATGAGTTCTAGAATGAGACACATGGAGCACACCAGAATTTGACCCTCAGCCCCATTTCTCCAGGTTGTAAACTACACACACATGCACCACTGCACTAAAGTCAGCAGTTCCAGGAAAAGCCGTCATTGCTACTTAGAAAACTGCAGGGGTGACAGCTGCAATGGGGAGGAGTAAAGACCAAATGGGGCCTTAGAAAAGTGAAGCCACCTCAACTGATCTGCAGACCAAAGAGCAGAAAATAAACTGCTTAACATTGTACAGCACTCAGATTTTGTGATGGTTTGTTTCACAAGAAGAGCTAATTAATCTACCTATTGTGACAAGTTAAAATTTACAGAAATCTAATTTTTTAAGTGAACAAAATATTTTCTCTAATCCCACCCCCAACTAAGGTTACTAATGATAACCATTTGGTATATAACTTTCTGCTCCTTTCTCTGTTTTTTTTTTTTTCCAAGGATTAAAGAAACAAATCCATGTTAAAAAAAAAAAAAAAAAAAGAATAAAGGAAAGGAAAAAAGAGGAAGAGGAAGAGGGAGAGAGAACAGGGGTGTTGCTTTATTGCCCGGGCTAGAATGCAGTCTAAAACTGGGTATGCCTNAAAAAGAACACTTAGCATAGTGCTGGGTATATGAAGAAAGCACTCATTAAACATCAGCTATTTTTATTAATATTCTCACATAAACAGATATACTCAGATATAGTTGTTTTAATTTGTGTAGAAATGAGACCATGCTGTGAACATTACTCTGCAGCTTGCTTTTCTTCACTTAATACTACATCATGGGCATTCCTCTAGGTCAACTCATCTTTATAAGGGCAATTAGCTCAGCTTTAAAATGGCTACATGATATTCCACGGTTTGACTATTCCATAATATATTTGACTCATTTCCATTTTACAGATAAACTGAGACTCAGAGAACTGAAAGTGTTTACAAAGTAGTACCTATCAAGCCTTCTCTTCTTCCCCATCTCAGGCTTGGTTTTGTGACACTGTGACACAATTTGGCCAATGAAATTTAAGTGGAAGTGCCCATAGGTAAAACCTTAAGAGCCACCCCATGGTGACAGCTCTCACCCTTCTCTGTAACATATGCCAGCAATATCTCAGACAGAGACTGCTCTTTCCACCCTGGTTTCGAAGTAAAGAGCTAAGGTTTAAATCAGCATGGAAATTTAACATGCATATGAAATAAATTTTGAGCCTCTGTGATGTTGGAGGTTGTTTGTTGCCACAACATGATTTAGAGAATGCAAACACAATGTTTCCAGACTTTCAAGTGCTTTGTCATTCATTACAAATATTCATCATTACTGGTTTGGTTAAGCACCAACATGCTAGCCAATAAAGATGTGGGTTGATAAAATAATCAGGAACAATCACCTCCATAACTGTATTTTAGAAAATTATCAACAGTCTCCTCCTCAAGTTTCAAATAACTGGCAAAGGATAGGATGGTATCACAGAAAAGATAAGTCTACATAGCCCAGTAGACCATCCTTTGTGTGTGGGAAGCCTCCTAGGTAGGTCAGTATTATAAGAACTTTGACCCAGTTTCTCCAGGTTGCAAACTACATACATGCAAACAGGCAACACTGTGCTAAAAGGCAGTAGTTCCAAGAAAAGCCATTACTGCTACTTAGAAAACTGCAGGGAAGGCAGGTGAAATGGAAAGGCAAGTAGAACAAATGGGACCTTAGGCAGTCTAATTCCAGCTTCACCATGTATCAGCTCTGGACCTGTTTGCTCAGAAGACTGCTGTGAGGATCCAATGAGGGACAGCAGGTGCAGTCACGACTAATAAGAAAAAGAACATGTATTCTGATTTTTTAAAATTACAAGTATAATACATGTTTGATGGTAGAGAATTTTAAAACATACAGGGAAGTTGGCCAGGCGCAGTGGCTCATGCCTGTAATCCGAACACTTTGGGAGGCCCAGGTGGGCAGCTCACATGAGGTCATGAGTTCATGACCAGCCTGGCTAATATGGTAAAACCCCATCTCTACTAAAAATACAAAAATTAGCTGGGCATGGTGGCAGGCACGTGCAATCCTAGCTACTTGGGAGGCTGAGGCAGAAGAATCACTTGAATTTGGGAGGCAGAGGTTGCAGTGAGCTGACATAGTGCCATTGCACTCCAGCCTGGGCAACAAGAGTGAAACTCGGTCTCAAAAAACAAAGGGAAGGATAAGAAAGAAAGTGGCGATTACCCCAAAATCACAACTATTGACATTCTGATAGTTAATCAGACATATTTCCTTCTAGGTTAATGCATGCCTATATTACATATTATACTTGTACATCACACAAAGCCTTCTGAACGCATTAATTAAGTATATACTTACATATATTACAATGATCCTCCTCTCAGGCTCATTCTCTCCATTATTCATTTCCAGTTTACCTTTTTGTCCCTCCAAACATGCCCTATACTCAATAACATCCAGGCCTTTGTACCTGCACTCCTTCTTCCCAGAATATTCTTTCTCTCTCCACTGCCTCTTCTCGCTGCTCTTGCTCATCCCGGAGGGCTCAGTTCATCAGCTTCCAAGATGACAATTCTCTGACTCTAATCCTTGTCCGATTCCCCTAGGCCACCCAGAGAATCCTGTTCCTTATTTTTCATCACATTGCCATACTGGACTAGTCTTATCTCTTTATTCCATTTTCCTTGCCAGACCCCAACTTGTGGGCAGGTCCTACAGCTTTTGTTCAACAATGATTACCAATGACTGTCCCAAAGTAAATGTTCGAAATGTTTTGAATAAATGAGTAACAATTTAAACAATATGTGCTATCCATATTTCTTCTGAAATCCCCAAAGCACCTGACAATTCTCAATAAATACCCACTGAAAGATTAAATATGGAAGAGTATGTAAGACATGGTAACCTGCCTCATGAAGTTTATAAATTAGATGGGAAGAAAGCATTGTAAAAAGAATCTCAGCACGATTAAATGCTATATTCTTTTCTTCTGCCTCCTCCATTAATTTTCTTCCAACTAGAAATGACAGGAGAAAACCCCTAAGTTCAGTTCCACATTTGTTTCTTCACTGAGGGTATCCTGTAGCACCAATGGAAATAAAATAGCAGCAGGTTTAACACCTATGCTATAACATCTCAGTGGCTCAACACAATAAAATTGATTCCTTATTCCATCAGAATCCTGTTGAGAATATTTCTGGTCAATAAGAAGCCTTTCACATGGTCATTCAGAGATCTAGACTCCTTCTATCTGTGCTGTGCCCTTCTCTATGACCTTGGAGTCACAGAGAACAGGAGATGGGGAGAGGCGGTTTTATGAGCAAGGCCTGTAAGTGAAACACAGCACATTCACTCTGTGTATTGATTAGGTTCAGCCACAGCTATTCAGAAAGGAGGCCAGGAAATGTAGTCTATCTATACATACAAGGGGAAAAGAAGAAGGGTTTGGTGAAAACTTTGTAGTCCTTCTGCCACAGTGGGTAAGGGAGTACCTAATCTTCTCAAGTGATCCCCAAACCAGGCAACTTTGATTTATGGACACTTAAAACACTTATTTTGATAGAAAAATACCCATCTAACCGTGGACATGAGACTGTATCATTGCAGGTTTATAAATTTTGAAGGTAAAGGAAGGTCGATTCTAGAATTGAGAACCCATTGATGTTAGTGACCACTCCCAATTCCAAATGTGATTCTTTAAGATGGCTTTTACTCCAGAGGCAAGAAAGGGGTGTTATCCATAATCCTTCTCAAATCCCAATAACTATAAAGAAAAATTATAGGGACGTATGAGAGTATAAGAAGGAAATCTAATTTACATGGAGAGGGCACATTGGGAAAAATCACAGGAAGCCTCTTTGTCATTTAAGCTAACATCCAAAGAAAGACAGAAATTGGCCAAAAAATAAGAAAGGGGTAAGAGGATTCTTATGAAGTTTCTTAGACAACAAATAGTTGGTCTTATTTGAGGAACAAATGAAAGCTAGTGTGGGAGCCATTAGGGCTGGTCACCAAACGATTATGCTTCCTCGTCCCCTTGTGGCTTGGCTAGGCTGAGCCCTGAGACTAGTTTAAGTCAATGAATGTTTGAGAAGTGACACGTGCCATTTTCAGACAAAGACATTTAATTGCTAAGATGAGGCCCTTTGAGGCTGTCTGTACCATGAGATCTGAAATGTTCCTGAAAGTGAGTGTTCCATCAGCCTGGGTTCTAGAGAAAGGTGATGTGATCAGAGTGCTTGCCAACCCTTGATGGACACATTGCAGGAGCAAGGAAAAAACGTTATTTCTTAAGACACTGAGGTCTGGGGAAAAAGTCTTAATTATAGCATATAAGCATGTAGGAACAAGAGAAAAAAAAGCTTTCTATCTTAAGTCACTGAGCTTTGGAAATATTGGAAATATTTTTAATCGCAGCTTAACTTAGGCTATTCTGATTGATTCAGCCATAGGCAGTGTGGCTGGAGAAAAGTGAGATGAGAAGTCCTAGCTATTTCAGGCTAATAAAATGCCTTTAAGGAGGCTTCGGCAGGGGAATTGGCATTTTCCTGTATTATGTATTAAAGCAAGATACTGTTGCTACTCAATCATTAAAACACTCCCTTCATTCCACCATGGAAAAAGCTATTTTTTTTAAAAAAAATCCATCAACAAGCATTTGCTGACCACCTTCTATGCTTCCATATGCCAGGCTCTGTATTAAGCACTGGACACACAAAATAAGAATAAGACACAGTTGCCGGATTTGGAATCAGAGATTTAAGAAGACATTCACAAGATCATGTGAAAAATATTCTCTACTTCAGCTGTATACTCAGTATGGTGACAGTCAAAGAGGATAATAACTATTTGAAGTGAAGCAGGAGGTGGGGTGAGGGAAAGCTTCAGAGGTAGTGACTATTTGAGCTAGCTCCTGAAGGGTAACTAGGAGTTTGCCAGGTGGCCTTTTGATTAGGAATAAAAGTACATGCAAAGACAGGAAACTGTCAGAGGGATGGAAAATGTTTGGGTGGCAGCAACTCAGAGGAATGGAGGGAATGTGGAGTGCAGGGTGTGGTAGGCTGCATTACCATTCAAAAATACTTGCTGCCCCTCCTCACTGACACCAGGCTTGGCCATGTAAATTGCTCTCAGCATAAGCTTTAAGAGCCATGCTCTTTTCTCTCTGCCATGACAATCAATAATGTTTTAGAAAGAGGTTGCTTCATGAGCAGGGTCTTTGAGCAAAGACAACGTGTGTAAATCAGAGACATAGCCAACTTATGGTGGATGTACTAGTCTATTCTCATGCTGCTAGTTAAGACATACCTGATACTGGGAAATTTATAGAGGAAAGAGGTTTAATGGACTCACAGTTTCACATGGCTGGGGAGGACTCACAATCATGGCAGAAGACAAAGGAGAAGCAAAGGCACAACTCACATAGTGGCAAGCAAGAGAGCTTGTGCAAGGGAACTCCTGTTTATAAAACCATGAGCTCTTATGAGACTTATTTACTACCATGAGAACAGTATGGGGGAAACTGCCCCCATGATTCAATTGTCTCCACATGGCCCCGCCCTTGACATGTGGGGATTATTACAATTCAAGGTGAGATTTGAGTGCGGACACAGCCAAACCACATCAGTGGACACGCAATATGAGAAACAATTCTGTGATTATAACCCAGCACAATTTTTTGATTGCTACCACAGCATAGCCTAGAGTATACCGAAGTGTGCATTTCCAGCTCTTTGACTTCCAGGTACCTAGTAGGATTGTACTTTCCTGCAACCTTTAAGTAAGATATGGTCAGGTGACTATTTTTAGCCAATAATATGTAAATGCAATAAATAGCGTCATTCATAGGAGGGAGCTTTTAAAGCCAGTGTGAATTCACCATGCTTTCTTTCCACAATCATCCATTGTTGAAGCATGAATCAAGATGAAAGCTTCTTCAGACTAGGTGTCTAAGTGAGCATATTAGGCAGAGTCCCACGAACTTGAACATATAGTATGAGCAAAATATAAAGTTTCTTTTTTAAGTCACTGAGATTTTAGGATTGTTTGTTGTGGCAGCCATAACCTAAACCATACTGACTAAAAATTGGCTCCTAGATGTTGGGTACTATAACAACAATAAGCATAACAACAATAAAATTAAACAATCATTTAGAGGTTGATACTAAGAACATTGCTCTCAGAAGCTGAAGGGATGGTGTTCTATTTGGTGAACATATCACCTGTGACAATGTACAAGGCAGTTCATGAACCTGATGAACTAAAACAAAGGATTGTAAAACAGAAAGTGAGCAATGTGTGTTGGTGGCTGTTGTATGCATTCTGAAAGTTACTATGAGCTATTCAAAGATGAGCTCAGAAAACTTTGGCCTGCTTGCAATCAGAATAGAGAAAATCTATAAATTCAGGGATTTACATGGTTAGAAGAGGCAACTGTTTCCCAATCCCAACTAGTAAAACATAAAATCAAGAAATGCTTTTAGTAAAAAAGGACCTTGAAGAAACTAAGCTTTGAAGTAAGGATCAAGTCACAAGGTATGAACCTTGTGATATTTATGATCTTACCCAGCATATGCTTTCCTGGACAAAATGGCTCTGGGAAAAAGGAAAGGTATATAACTCTCCTGTGTAACTCTCCCACCAACACCCAATAAGCCCAAAGTGCTCAAAATCAAGTGAAGAGCAAAAGAGTGAGAAAGCAAAAGAGAGAGAGAGGGGAGTCAACAGGCAGCAGAGCAGGAAAGCAAAGAGATATGGCAAACCAAAGAAGTATGTCTGGAAAAGAACTTTGTGGCTATTGGCACATGGAAATCTTATACCAGTTAAATAAGAAGCCTACCTATACATATTCAAGACTTAATGTCACTCTGCATTTCCCCAACTTTTAAACGCTTATTTAAAAGCATATTTTCCAATGCCTGCTTTAGCTGTGGAAAAGGAAGACTCTCCAAGGGCAAATCCAGGAGTCAAGGAAAACAATGGACAGGGCAGCTTGGTGCTGTGACTGGATGGGTCAAGGTTGTCTACCTTGAAGAAAGAATGAGGGAATTTCGCCAGGGGAAGGTGAGTAGACCAAACATTTGGTGAACAGAAAGGGAGACAGAGTCTTTAGTGTTATTCCCCAAATGTTCCTGGACAGCCCTTTGAGACTTCAGGTAGGATTACAGTGATCTAAAGTTAGGCATCACCTTATTATTGCTTTTGCCAATGGCATATGAGCAGAAATGATGTGTGCCATTTCCAGGTGGATGCTCTGACAGCCACGATGTTTGGAGTTCCTTCCCCACAATCAGGATAGCTGTGAAAAGGGTTATCAAGATGAAGCCTCCTTCAGCCTGAGCCATTGAGTAGCTACAATGAGCAGAGCTCCCATGCCAACCTACAATGGGCATGTAGCAGGAATGATATACTTTCACTGAAAAAGCCACTGATATGTTAGGGTTGTTTGTTAGAGCAGCATAACACTACCTTTTCTGACAGAACTGGGAGTGAGAGATGAGGCTGGAGAGAGAAGGAGTTAGATTGTGAAAAGCACCCTCTCCCAGGCATAGGAATTGGAACTCTCCGGGTTGTAAGGAAAAGCCAATGAAGGTTTCCAAGCAGGGGCGTTAACATGAACAGATTTTGTTATTTTTTGGATGAAATATGCTATTTCTCAACATAAGGAGAAGATCAGCCTACTAAACCACATGAGGCACAGAGGAACACACAGAACCTTAGGCAAAAGATATATATTTACACAAAGCCCTAAGTCTTGAAATTTCTAAATACAGGAGCTCTGAACGGAGTTACAATCAGAGGATAAAGAAAGAAAATTTCTTCTGTGCCACAAGCGCTGTTTCCTCTGCAGATAGCTAATACTTTACAAGAAAGTTTGCCAGAGTAGAGAAAATACAAGGGAATGTAACACAGACTGAAGTCAATTTCCAGCTGCCTGTGTGATCTGAAGAAGGATACTTAACCTCTCTGGGCCTATTTCCTCACATGTCAAATCTGGATAATAATATATGTCTCTCAAGACGGCTGTGGGGAGAAAACAGCATATTTAAATTGCTTAGGAGAATGCCTGGCAGATAAGTGTTTAATACATGAAACTTATTTTTATTACTGTTATAAAAAAAATTTAGAACAGCTCCCTTATTACAACAGAAAATGATTCAGGGCAACAGACAGAGGGAGAATGTTCTCCCCTTGAGAGAAGTAACTGGATCTTGTTATCACTGTATACCTACCCCACCCCCACCCCAGTTCAGTGCCTGGCTCACAGTAGGCTTTCAGTTACCCTCTGCAGATCACTGAAAGCTAGGTGAGTGCCCGGAGTGAAGAAAAGTTGGCAGGTTTCCCACTGATACCAGCTGCTGTTGGTTTCTGAACACTCAAAGCCTCAAATATCTTAGGGCTGGGGGCAATGAACCCAAGGCTGAATTCCAAGTTCAGAGGCAGTGAAGTCCGAATTTAGAACTTAAGAACTTTAAATTGCTGCAGGTCCAACTTCAAGCCCCAGTTCTAGACAGAGGCTTGGGAAAGAGCTGACTTTTAACCCTGTTCTCCCCTCCTCCTCCCCCTGATGCTTCTCACAGGAAAGTACACCTGGTCCTGCCAAATCGCACTCTTATATCCTGGCATTCCATCCAGACCTCTGTGAGGATGGAAACTGCGAGGCAGGGGAGGGAAGCGGGCTGTTTGGCCACTACCTCCCTAGTCCCGCAGGCGACCCTGTCACAGTAACTCCTGGCAGCCCAGGGAGGTGGACGGCACCGGCCCCACTTGCAGATGAGGGAAAAGAAGCTCTGAGAAGTTCCGTGATTTCCTCGCTCTGCACTGTGGCAGCCTGGCCACGAAAGAACCAGGATTCCCGACTTAAAGATTCTTTCCACCACACACGTTCGTCCCTAAGGAGTGGGGGGCGGGGGGAAGATAAAATAACCGCGGAAAAGGAACCACTTACATGTGTCTAGCGCTTCCTAGAGGCTACCCAGGATATGGGCCCACCACCCCGCCCGGAGTGCAGAGATTTTAAGTCCAGGTTCTAACCCGGGCTCCGAGTTCTACTGCGTGACTTTATGCGAGCGTCCGCGGCCTTCTGAGCTTGTTTTCCCGGAAGCAACACGGCGCAGATGGAGTGTGTGTGTGTGTGTGTGTGTTGGCGCGCGCGCCTGTGTGTTGAGCGTGCTGTGTTAAGCGTGTGCGTGTTGTCCGGGGGCGGGAGGGGGAGTATACTAACACCGGGCTTCCCCGAGTTTCGGATTGCCTACATGCTTGTTCCCATTTGGACCCTGTTACCCACTAATTGCGCTCACTATAAAAACTGCCCCTCCGAGGCAAAGCTGTGAACCCCCGCGCCCCTTCCCCCGCGGTCCGGGTGAAGAGAGGTGCAACGGAGACTCAGCTGAGCGTTCAGTTTCGGGCAATACAAATCTCTCGGCTTCTAGGAGCAGCCAGACGACCCCGCGGACTATCGCTCCTGAACTTGACCAAGACAAAGTTCCGAGCGTTCTCAACTTGGGGGACTGACTCTCGCGAGACCGCCCCCAAACTTAAGCACCCTTAGGCTCGCCCCCAACTGGAACGTCGCAGAACCACCTTAAGGGCGGTGCTCCTGTCCCCCGGAAGTGCACGGGGGGGGTGGGGACCGCGGACTTGGACTCTCAGCCTCCTGCCCCGCGCGGTGGCGGACGCCGGCGGATGACTTCGAGCCCCACAAGTGGAGAAACCCCAACCACCCCTCGCCCGCACCCTTGGCCCCCAACAACTGGCCGGGTTCCCTGGCCTCCCGGGTCCCCTCATCCCCTGCATCCCCGTCCGGAGCCGTGAACTTGAGCCCCCCTCCAGAGACGTTGCGAGCGTCCGCCCGCTCGCAGCAGCCACCGTCACTAGACAGTCAAACCCCAAGACGTCAGCCCACAATGCACCGGGCGGGCCGGGAAAAACGGCCCGGGGAGGGGACCGGGGAAGAGAGGGCCGAGAGGCGTGCGGCAGGGGGAGGGGAGGAGAAAGAAGGGCCCGACTGTAGGAGGGCAGCGGAGCATTACCTCATCCCGTGAGCCTCCGCGGGCCTAGAGAAGAATCTTCTAGGGCGGAGTCTCCATGGCGACGGGCGGGCCCGCCCCCCTGAGAGCGACGCGAGCCAATGGGAAAGCCTTGGGGTGACATCATGGGCTATTTTTAGGGGTTGACTGGTAGCAGATAAGTGTTGAGCTCGGGCTGGATAAGGGCTCAGAGTTGCACTGAGTGTGGCTGAAGCAGCAAGGCGGGAGTGGAGGTGCGCGGACTCAGGCAGACAGACAGACAGACACAGACAGCCAGCCAGGACGGCAGTAGAGTCCGAGCTGCAAATCTTTTCTTTTCCATCTTCTCTCCAACTGCCCAGAGCTAGCGCCTGTGGCTCTCGGGCTGGTGTTTCGAGGAGTGCCGGGAGAGCCTGGTCTCCAGCTGCCCCCGAGAGAAGAACCCCGCTGCCCAGGCGCTGCTGACAGCGGCGGAGAGCAGCGGTACCCACGCGCCCGCCGGGGGAAGTCGGCGAGCGGCTGCAGCGGCAGAGAACTTTCCCGGCCGGGAGGACCGGGGCCAAGTGGCCCAGAGTCCCGGAGCGAACTTTTGCAAGCCTTTCCTGAGCCTTAGGCTGCTCGGCGGCGGTAAAGACCAAAAGGCGTTGGAGAGACGCGCGAGAGAAGAAGGACGTGCGCTCAGCTTCGCTCGCACTGGTTGCTGAACTTGGGCGAGCGCGAGCCGCGGCTGCCGGGCGCCCCCTCCCCCTCGCAGCGGAGGAGGGGACAAGTCGTCGGAGTCCGGGCGGCCGAGACCCGCCGCTGGCCGGCCACTGTGGGGTCCGCACTGATCCGCGCCTCCGGGAGAGCCGCCGCTCCGGGAAGTGAGTTCGCCCGCGGGCTCCGAGGAACCGCTGCGACCGAAGAGCGCTCAGTGAGTGACCGCGACTTTTCAAAGCCGGGCAGCGCGCGCGAGCCGACAAGTAAGAGTGCGGGAGGCATCTTAATTAACCCTGCGTTCCCAGGAGCGAGTTGGTGAGGAGGGCGCAGCGGGGAAGACTGCCAGCGGGTGCGCGCGCTCTTAGAGAAACTTTCCCTGCCCAAGGCCCGGGGGGACGCGGGTGTCCCCCGCTTGCCAGAGCGCTGTTGCGGCTCCGAAACTTCTGCGCGCAGCCCAAACTAACCTCACGTGAAGTGACGGACTGTTCTATGACTGCAAAGATGGAAACGACCTTCTATGACGATGCCCTCAACGCCTCATTCCTCCAGTCCGAGAGCGGAGCTTATGGCTACAGTAACCCCAAGATCCTGAAACAGAGCATGACCCTTAACCTGGCCGACCCAGTGGGGAGCCTGAAGCCGCACCTCCGCGCCAAGAACTCGGACCTCCTCACCTCGCCCGACGTGGGGCTGCTCAAGCTGGCGTCGCCCGAGCTGGAGCGCCTCATAATCCAGTCCAGCAACGGGCACATCACCACCACGCCGACCCCCACCCAGTTCCTGTGCCCCAAGAACGTGACAGATGAGCAGGAGGGCTTCGCCGAGGGCTTCGTGCGCGCCCTGGCCGAGCTGCACAGCCAGAACACGCTTCCCAGCGTCACGTCGGCGGCGCAGCCGGTCAGCGGGGCGGGCATGGTGGCTCCCGCCGTGGCCTCGGTGGCCGGGGGCAGTGGCAGCGGCGGCTTCAGCGCCAGCCTGCACAGCGAGCCGCCGGTCTACGCCAACCTCAGCAACTTCAACCCCGGAGCGCTGAGCAGCGGTGGCGGGGCGCCCTCCTACGGCGCGGCCGGCCTGGCCTTTCCCGCGCAACCCCAGCAGCAGCAGCAGCAGCCGCAGCCGCCCCACCACTTGCCCCAGCAGATGCCGGTGCAGCACCCGCGGCTGCAGGCCCTGAAGGAGGAGCCTCAGACAGTGCCCGAGATGCCCGGCGAGACGCCGCCCCTGTCCCCCATCGACATGGAGTCCCAGGAGCGGATCAAGGCGGAGAGGAAGCGCATGAGGAACCGCATCGCTGCCTCCAAGTGCCGAAAAAGGAAGCTGGAGAGAATCGCCCGGCTGGAGGAAAAAGTGAAAACCTTGAAAGCTCAGAACTCGGAGCTGGCGTCCACGGCCAACATGCTCAGGGAACAGGTGGCACAGCTTAAACAGAAAGTCATGAACCACGTTAACAGTGGGTGCCAACTCATGCTAACGCAGCAGTTGCAAACGTTTTGAAGAGAGACTGTCGGGGGCTGAGGGGCAAAGGAGAAAAAAAATAACAGAGACAGACTTGAGAACTTGACAAGTTGCGACGGAGAGAAAAAAGAAGTGTCCGAGAACTAAAGCCAAGGGTATCCAAGTTGGACTGGGTTGCGTCCTGACGGCGCCCCCAGTGTGCACGAGTGGGAAGGACTTGGCGCGCCCTCCCTTGGCGTGGAGCCAGGGAGCGGCCGCCTGCGGGCTGCCCGGCTTTGCGGATGGGCTGTCCCCGCGCGAACGGAACGTTAGACTTTTCGTTAACATTGACCAAGAACTGCATGGACCTAACATTCGATCTCATTCAGTATTAAAGGGGGGAGGGGGAGGGGGTTACAAACTGCAATAGAGACTGTAGATTGCTTCTGTAGTACTCCTTAAGAACACAAAGCGTGGGGGGGAGGGCTGGGGAGGGGCAGCTGGAGGGAGGTTTGTGAGCGAGGCTGAGCCTGCAGATGAACTCTTTCTGGCCTGCCTTCGTTAACTGTGTATGTACATATATATATTTTTTAATTTGATGAAAGCTGATTACTGTCAATAAACAGCTTCATGCCTTTGTAAGTTATTTCTTGTTTGTTTGTTTGGGTGTCCTGCCCAGTGTTGTTTGTAAATAAGAGATTTGGAGCACTCTGAGTTTACCATTTGTAATAAAGTATATAATTTTTTTATGTTTTGTTTCTGAAAATTCCAGAAAGGATATTTAAGAAAATACAATAAACTATTGAAAAGTACTCCCCTAACCTCTTTTCTGCATCATCTATAGATACTAGCTATCTAGGTGGAGTTGAAAGTTAAGAATGTCAATTAAAATCTCTCTCAGTGCTTCTTACTATCAAGCAGTAAAAACTGTCCTCTATTAGACTTTAGAAATAAATGTACCTGATGCTATGGTCAGGTTATATACTCTTCCCCCAGCTGTCTATATGGAATTGCTTACCAAAGGATGTTTCGGTGTTTTAGGAGGCTGGAGGAAGGGGGGGGGGGTTGCAGCGGAGAGGGACAGCTCACTGGGAAGTCAAACATTTCAAAGTTTGGGATTGTATCAAGTGGCATGTGCTGTGACCATTTATAATGTTAGTAGAAATTTAACAATAGATGCTTATTCTCAAAGCAAGAATTGGTGGCAGATTTTACAAAAGATGTATCATTCCAATTTGGAATCTTCTCTTTGACAATTCCTAGATAAAAAAAGATGGCCTTTGCTTATGAATATTTATAACAGCATTCTTGTCACAATAAATGTATTCAAATACCAATAACAGATCTTGAATTGCTTCCCTTTACTACTTTTTTCTTCCCAAGTTATATATTGAAGCTTTTATTTTCAGTTGCTGAGGTTAACATTGCTGCAATCTGAAGTGACTCGAAAGTTAAGCAAAGTATTTAGGAAGAGTCAAACTAGAAGTGGTGATCTGGATGAAACGGTCTCCCAATTTCATTAATCCCCCCGCCCTTTCTCCATCTCTGTCTCTCTACCCCTCACCTCCAAATAAACACCTATGCCTAAGGAAACTAGCAGTTTAGCATTTTAGCTCTGTCTATAGTTTATTTCTTAATTTGTTTCTAAAATAACCTTGTTTAAATAATTAGAGAATCGGTCTCAAAAGGCAGTAATCCAATACTATGGAAAAGATTCGCAAGAGAAAACATGAACACCAACACAATGATTACATGTGTAAATCAAACCCCAGCTCTGGGAAATGAGAAACTTAAATTCTGTCTACAGATATAACTTAGGAGATCAACAAGGCAGTGCTCAACAAGGGAACAATTTTTTGCTTGGTTGCTTTTCATCCCAAGAGCCAGTGTGGCAGCAAAAGCAATTTGATATCCAGGAATATTTCACAAACCACTAATTGAGGCAGGGCTATTTGCTCATTAGCAGCGTTCTAGTATCTAACAGGTCTGGGAGTGCTAATATCCTGCCTCTGGCTGTTAATCCAAATACACAAAGAGTTTCTCCTTAGGAATATATCTAGGAGTAGAAGAGATTGGACAGGCTTGTTAGCTTCCAGTATACCCTCCCTTGTAATAACACTTCTTGAACAAAGGGTTACTGGGAGCAGAGCCTAGTTTGCCAAACTGAATTTGCCGATGTCAGCAACCAGGAAGGTGAGATGATTTTGACCATATGTAGAAATAGTCAGCAGAGGGACAATAAAGCACTTTGGGGTGGGGCTCTGTGGAAGCTAAACAAGAGCCAACTAGAAAAAATAAGCAGGCTGGGAATTAATTACCTGCAAAGGTAGACTAAGCCCAGACAGCAGTACAGCACAGAAAAGCCACACCACTCCCCAGTTTGCTTTAGATTTCAGTATTTAAAAAAAAAAAAGTCTGAAACTCAGACCTATCCCCATGCTTGATTGTTTCAGTTAACATTCTAAATATGTATTTATGAAATTCTAATCACTCTAATCAAAAGAGGTGGAAAAAATAATTGTGATCTAGGAAATTAACCCATAATCTCTGGTAAATTTTAGAGGCAAAAGATTAACTATAAACACTCAATGGTTAAGTTTATTATGAGCCTTCAATGAATTAATCTTTAGGTAACACTAATAGCTGGAGCAGATGAAGCTAGCGACACATAGTCATTAATCCTCCTCATTTGTTATATATATATATATATATATACACATATATATATATATATATATGTTATATATATAAAATAATTGAATCAAGGACATTTAACCCTCTATGTCTGTTGGGACAGAGGGTTCATGAACTCAATGAAAATGCCTACAAAGTTGTGTGTGTATTTGTCTGCACATACTCTTCTGAGGGGAGAGATTATTAGCTTTTATTTGAACCTCCCAGAGTTCCGCAACTCAAAAAAAAAGGGGTTAATAAACTATCAACTGACCAGCTACATGCCCACTATCAGATATACAGCTTTGTATGAATCTAAACCCCATGCTTTTTTTACCCTTTCATGTTTCTACTTGTATGTCTTTGCCTGGAATACCTTTCCTTCTAGTTCAACTGATAAATCCTACCCATTTTTCAAGTCTTGGCATAAGTGGGACCTTCTCTGTAAAGCTTCCCTTGGTAATTCCATCTTCAAAAAGGAATGAACAATTCCCTAGTGAGCATGGTAATATCTTATCAAAAATCCTATGATAGCACGTATCAAAATGTATCATGAACCTCTGTGTCTCCTGGCCAGAACCTTATCCTCTTCATCAATGGACTCCCAAACTTTTAATGCAGTGGCTGACGTATAGTAGATGTTCATAAAATAAATGTCTGATGACTAAATGAACTAGTGAACTCAAATCCTCCTCCAACATAATTCCAAGTCTTAGTTTCTTCTAGTAAATATACTTCATTCATTTCCAGGTGTGTAACTCCAGATGGATCAACCCCCACCTCCTCAAAGTCAAACCTGGCCAACCCCCAAGTCCTAAAACTTAGTTCTTAGTGAGTGTTCTTAAAAGAATTAAGTTAATGTGTGTTAGCACATTCATACATCCAGCCACACAGAGTGTCCCTTCCTACCTCTACTAATGCAAGTGGGCATCTTCTTATATAAAATGGGTCTACCTGAAACATTAGTTTTGAAGGTGGAAATGGAGCAGGATAGTATGTGTGTCCTTAGGCAGACACAAAAACAGTTCCAGATGTGTCTTCATTAAAAACAACCAACTTTATTGGTAATGACAAAGGGGACTTTCTGCAAAATTAGACATATTTCAGGAGTCCAGAAGTTAGTTTGATTGCCAATGTTTGATTGCTGAGACAAGAATCAGACTAATTCATCTATTCTCCCATGTCATTTCATTACTAGAGAAGTGCACTGGTTGAACCAAGGAAAGAGACCATGCCTTCTAGTTTGATTGCCCCTTGCCTCCTCCACCCACTTCTGTGGTGGTCAAATAGGATCTCATAGAAGAAGGGAAAAGGGTTAGAAGCTGGAATGGCCCCAGAGTGTAAAACTATTTCTTCCTAACTCTGGAACCTGATTTGAGTTGTTTGCTTTTGAACATCACAAAGCTGGGCATTCCTCTGGTCCTGGGTCTCTTCGAGGCCCTGTGTTTGGCTGTGGGGATTCAGTGATGAGCAAGGAACTCACATTCTGGTAGAGTGGAATGTGGAGGTGATGTAGAAACTATTCTATGGCATAAAGATATATGCTATAAAAGAAAGATGCCAGATGGGAGCAAAAGGAGGCATTATTAGAAAATGCTTTATGGGAGAGGTGACATTTGAGCTGATCCAGTAGGCCTTCCCAGGCAGAAAAGATTGGGAAGAAACTTGTGTGCAAAAGCATAGAAGTATGAGAAAACATATTGTGTTTAGGGACCTGAAAGCTGCTTAGAGAAGCTTGAAAGAAATGTGTGAGAAGAAAACTGCAGGGAGAAGAGGCAGGGAACTTGAAGGCTTGGGTTGAGAATTAATATTCATTCCATGTTATTCTATAGGTGATGCAGAAAAGTAGGCGAATTTGAAACAGAGTGGGATATGATACCGTCAACTTGAGGAAGATTCATGCTGGCAACAGCCTGGAGGATGGATTGGTGAGGAAGAGGCTAGGTAAGGGGTGAAATACCAAAGGTAGATTTTTAGTTTTATTTAGAATGCCTGTGGTATTTAAAGTAGTCCTAGAGTTGGGAAAGAAATGAGAAGAAAATGCCTTGGTCCGGGTTACATCATGCCACCTTTCTTCTTCTGCAATTTTCCGACAAGTTAGGCCTAAAGAAGGACACCAGGAGTTTTACTTTCTTCTTATGCTGCTTGTTCCATACTTACATTTTCCTCTCTATTGGGTCCATTTGATATCTGAAAGAAAATCGTCTTACAAAATGGCCTAGAGCCCACCTGCTCAGAGTCAGGAAACTCAGATAAACAGATGTGAATGAAACAGACCAGCAACCATGTAGGCCAGGCCTTCCAGGGTGACAGCACAGTCGGTCCTTCCTGCCACAAGACCAAACCTGACTTTAGTCACCCAGAATTGATTAAGCTCAGCGAGGCTAGTTGACCCGAACTTTATAAACTCTGGTGTATAAACAACTTCTGTGGGGGAACTGATAATAACACTTTACGTTCCCATAGCACTCATTTTCTACCACAAGTAATATTGAAATCCTATTTTGTGCCAGGAACTAGGAACACAGAAGAGTGAAAGCAGGATGGCTTCCTTCATGGAGTTTATCATCTAGCTAAGAGAAACAGTAAATAAACACATGAGGCCAGGCACGGTGGCTCACACCTGTAATCCCAGCACTTTGGGAGGCCAAAGTGGTTGTATTACTTAAGGTCAGGAGTTCGAAACCAGCCTGGCCAACATGGTGAAACCTCGCCTCTACTAAAAATACAAAAATTACCCAGATAAGATAGTGCACACCTGTAATCCTAGGTACTCAGAAGGCTGAGGCA